>NW_028317980.1:965000-1265000 GCF_062004578.1 Staurois parvus | reverse complement strand
CAGCCCAGCAACTAGCATTTTCAGAGTCCAGCAAAAAAAAAAAAAAACCTTTCCTCTCTGTAATGGATTCCATTAACATCATAATGAGCTTGCACTGCGTTTGCTGTCTTTGTAAAGTATAATCTGATGATCCGAAGAGCTCTCCTGATGAGTGGATGGAGCCCAGGACTGTCATTCAGTGTCAGGCCGGACAGTAGCAGGAATATGAGAGCTGTAAAAATCAGTGATATTTACTCAATAATTCGGAATATTCACAGACATTCCACAGATGATTAATTACACTGTCAGTCTTACCGGCTCTTAAATATCACTTTTTCAATTGACTAAACGCGGAGCCGACTTATACCGGAGCTAAATCCAAAAAAAAAAAAAAGAACAATTTGGGTGTATTTTAGAGGAGAACATGATTACTTTCCCTTGAATGTCAGAAAAAAAAATCTGCTAAGGCTGAAAATTATTCTGCAAGCAAACCTGTGCTGAAAAAATACAAAGAATGTCATTGGAGACCTCCGTCTGAAAATACCAGTCAATTGGCTGTTGCTGGCTATTGCTGGTAAGGTCTCGCTGCAGAGCTGAGCGGCCGGCCCGGTATTCTGACACGGCCGGCCCGGAAATACCGGACCGGCCGCTCCATATTCGCCTTATAAGACGCACTGACATTTCCCCCCCAGTTTTGGGGAAGAAAAAGTGTGTCTTATACGGAGAAAAATACGGTATATATATATATATATATATATATATACAGTTGCAAGAAAAAGTATGTGAACCCCTTGGGATTAGGTGGAGTTTTCCATGAATTGGGCATAAAATGTGCTCTGAACGTCATCTAAGTCACAACAAAAGAAGAACACAGTCTGCTGAACATAATACTACACAAACATTAGATGTTGCCATGGTTTAATTGCACACAACATGTAAACATTCACAGTGCAGGGAGGAAAAAGTATGTGAACCTTTGGACTTAATAACTGGTTGACCCTCCTTTGGCAGCAATAACCTCAACCAAACGTTTCCTGTAGTTGCAGATCAGACCTGCACAACGATCTGGAGTCATTTTGGACCACTCCTCTTCACAAAACTGTTTCAGTGTTGCAATATTCTTGGGATATCTGGTGTGAATCGCTCTCTTAAGGTCATGCCACAGCATTTCAATGGGATTGAGGTCAGGACTCTGACTGGGCCACTCCAGAAGGCGTATTCTGTGCTGTTGCAGCCATTGTTTTGTTGAATTACTTGTATGCTTTGGGTCATTGTCCTGTTACATCACCCATCCTCTGCGAAGCTTCAGTTGGCGGACAGATGGTCGTACGTTTTCCTGCAAAATGTCTTGATAAACTCTGGAATTCATTTTCGCATCAATGGCAACAATCCGTCCAGGCCCTGAGGCAGCAAAGCAGCCCCAAACCATGATGCTCCCTCCGCCATGTTTTACAGTGGGGATGAGGCTTTGATGTTGGTGTGCTGTGCCTTTTTTCTCCACACATAGTGTTGTGTGTTCTTCCCAAACAACTCAATCTTGGTTTCATCTGTCCACAGTATATTTTGCCAGTAGTGCTGTGGAACATCCAGGTGCTCTTTTGCAAACTTCAAACATGCTGCAATATTCTTTTTGGACAGCAATGGCTTCCTCCGTGGTGTCCTCCCATGTACTCCATTCTTGTTTAATGTTTTCCTTATTGTCGATGTGTCAACAAAAATGTTAGCATGTGCCAGAGATTTCTGTAGGTCTTTAGCTGACACTCTGGGATTCTTCTTTACCTCATGCAGCATTCTGCGCTGTGCTCTTGCAGTCATTTTTACAGGACGACCGCGCCTAGGGAGAGTAGCAACAGTGCTAAACTTTCTCCATTTGTAGACAGTCTGTCTTACAGTGGACACCTGAACATCAAGGCTTTTGGAGATACTTTTGTAACCCTTTCCAGCTTCACGCAAGTCAACAATTCTTGATCATAGGTCTTCTGAGAGCTCTTTTCTGCGAGGCATAGTTCACATCAGACAGTGCTTCTTGAAACCAGTAAACCCAAAACAGGTGTGTGTTTTTTAAGGGCAGGACAGCTGTCAGCAACACATCCAATATCATCACACTGATTGGAGTCAAGGTTGGCTCAGTCCTGGCTCCAATTAGCTCTGGGAGAAGTCAGTAAGTTAGGGCCTCACATACTTTTTCCTCCCTGCACTGTGAATGTTTACATGTTATGTGCAATTAAACCATGGCAACATCTAATGTTTGTGTAGTATTATGTTCAGCAGACTGTGTTCTTCTATTGTTGTGACTTAGATGACGTTCAGAGCACATTTTATGCCCAATTCATGCAAAACTCCACCTAATCCCAAGGGGTTCACATACTTTTTCTTGCAACTGTATATATATATCTCCTAGATTGTAAGCTCGAAAGAGCAGGGCCCTCAATCCCCTCATGTTTTGCATTGTATTGGTATTGTTCTGTCACATGTTCTGTCCCCCTTTGTAATGTACAGCGCTGAGCGAACCATTGGTGCTTTATAAATACTGTATAATAATAATAATAATATACTGTATGCTGAAATGCATTTGTATTACAAAATATATGAAAAATATTGTTTAAAATACATTTCAAATATACTGTATGTCTTTAAAAATACATGTAATCTACATTTTTGGAATGCATTTACAAATATATGTAAAAATATATGTTAAAATGAGGAATATATTTTACAAAATATATATTTGTTAAATATATTGTTCAGATATTTTTTTACATATAAAAAATTCATTTTAACATATATTTTTACATATATTTGTAAATTCATTACAAAAAATGTAGATTACATGAATTTTTAAAGATATACAGTTTATTTGAAATGTATTTTAAAAAATATTTTTCATATGTCCTTAAAAATACATGTAATCTACATTTTTGGAATGCATTTACAAATATATGTAAAAATATATGTTAAAATGACTTGTTTATATGTTGAACAAATGAGGAATATATTTTACAAAATATATATTTGTTAAATATATTCTTCAGATTTTTTTTTACATATAAAAAGTTCATTTTAAAATATATTTTTACATATATTTGTAAATTCATTACAAAAAATGTAGATTACATGTATTTTTAAAGATATACAGTATATTTGAAATGTATTTTAAAAAATATTTTTCATATGTCCTTAAAAATACATGTAATCTACATTTTTGGAATGCATTTACAAATATATGTAAAAATATATGTTAAAATGACTTGTTTATATGTTAAAAAAATTAGGAATATATTTTACAAAATATTTATTTTTTAAATATATTCTTCAGATTTTTTTTTACATATAAAAAATTCATTTTAAAATATATTTTTACATATATTTGTAAATGCATTACAAAAATGTAGATTACATGTATTTTTAAAGACATACAGTATATTTGAAAATGTATTTTTAAAAATATTTTTCATATATTGTGTAATAAAAATGCATTTCAACATATATATATATTTAATTTCTTTTTTAATTTATTGAAATATATTTTAAAATATATTGAATACGGCCAAAATTGTAGTATTTCAAATATATTTCAATATATTTGGGAATATTTTAAAATATGTTTCAAATATATTTTTCTTCCATGTAGGTAGTATGAGAACTGACACTTCCTGTGAAGAGGCAACATATCCCAAAATCCCTGGGTCTCTCAGTCTAGTGTTCTGTAGGTGAAGGATGCGTAGCAATTTGGATAGGGTCACATCCGCGTGGGTGATTGCTGCTGCGGGACCGCACCTGTTCCCGCAGCCGCAACCACCTACACAGAAAATCGAGGGAGATGGCACGCCGCATGCACTGGAAATCGCTCCCGCACTGGGAACTGCACTTCTGCGGGTTGCAACTTCTACAATGCTGCAAGCAGGGGCGGACTGACAACTCCATTACAAGCCCCCCAGTCACACAGTCCCCTCTTCACATCAGAGCAGGGGTGGACTGACAACTCATGGGGCCCCCGGGCAATAGGGGATCATGGGGCCCCTGTGTCCTTGCCCAAACTCAAAAATCCTATGAAAAAGGTACCAGGGGCACTCATGGGGCCCCCTACTGACCCCGGGCCCTTGGGCAGTGCCCAAGTTTCCAAATGGTCAGTCCGCCCCTGGCTGCAAGGACCTTTTCCCTGTTTCTCAGGAGGCACAACAGTCCATTCAAGTGAATGGGCTGCTGTGGCCGTGCAAATCATGGCTCACAGAACTGCTTAGATGTGAATCTAGGGCAAGATCTGAAACAGGCAATAGCAAGCAGAACATTGTAGGAAAAAGATGCAACAAAGGAAATGGTGAGGCATGGATTGGACGCTGCATGACCCGGAACAAGAAGTTGCCTGTCCCTGTAATGAATAGGGACAAGCTGGGTGAATGAATACATGGACATAGGGAAATCAAGCAGCCATGACAAACTGCAGCAACAATACGGCAAACAAATGAAATGGAGAATATAATTACACTAACACCTAATTAAAACAACAAAAAAAAACATTTGAAAGTGTGCAAACAAAGAAAGCAGCAACAGTAATACACTGACATGTAGTTTCTTAAAAACCTTTACTAAACTCAGCACAACCCACCTGAGCTCCTCCACTGACACATTTCAATCCAAGAAGCTTCATTGTAGAGCAGAAGGAAAATGGGGGGAGGTGGGGGGAATGAAATAATATACAGTACCTTGAAAAAGTTTTCATACCCTTTGAAATTTTCCACATTACATGTTACACCCAAAAACATAAATGTATTTTATTGGGATTAGATGTGATAGAACAACACAAAGTGGTACATAATTGTGAAGTGGAAGGAAAATGAGAAATGGTTTTCAACACTTTTCACAAATAAATTTGTGAAAAGTGTGGCGGCATTTGTATTCAGCCCCCCGGAGTCAATACTTTGTAGGACCCCCTTTCGCTGCAATTCCAGCTGCAAGTGTTTTTGGGGATGTCTCTACCAGTTTTGCACATCTAGAGAGGGACATTTCTGCCCATTCTTCTTTGCAGAATCGCTCAAGCTCTGTCAGATTGGATAGAGAGCATCTGGGAACAGCAATTTTCAAGTCTTGCTACAGATTCTCCATTGGATTCAGGTCTGGACTGTGACTGGGCCATTCTAACACATGAATATGATTTGATCTAAACCATTCCATTGTAGTTCTGGCTGGATATTTTGGGTCATTGTCCTGCTGGAAGGAGAACCTCTGCCCCATTCTCAAGTCTTTTGCAGACTCTAACATGTTTTCTTCTCAGATTGCCCTGGATTCGGCTCCATCCATCTTCCCATCAACTCTGACCAGCTCCCCTGTCCCTGCTGAAGAAAAGCATCCCCACAACATGATGCTACCACCACCATGTTTCACGGTGTGGATGCTGTGTTCAGGGTGATGTGCAGTGTTAGTTTTCCAGGCACACATAGCATTTTGCTTTTAGATCAAAAAGTTAAATTTTGGTCTCATCTGACCAGAGCCCCTTCTTCCACGTTTGCTGTGTCCCCCCACATGGCTTCTTGCAAACTACAAACGGGACTTCTTATGGCTTCCTTTCAAAAATGGCTTTTTTCTTGCCACTCTTCCATAAAGGCCAGATTTGTGAGTGCATGACTAATAATTGTCCTGTTCACAGATTCCCCCACCTGAGCTGTGGATCTCGGCAGCTCCTCCAGAGTTACCATGGGTCTCTTGGCTGCTTCTCCGATGAATGCTCTCCTTGCCCAGCCTGTCAGTTTAGGTGGACGGACGGACATGTCTTAGTAGGTCTGCAGTTGTGCCATACTATTTCCATTTTCAGATGATGGATTGCAAAGTGCTCCGTGAGATGTTCAAAGCCTGGAATATTTTTGTATAACCTAACCCTGCTTTAAACTTCTCCACAACTTTATCCCTGATCTTTCTGGTGTGTTCCTTGGCCGTCATGATGCTGTTTGTTCACTAATGTTCTCTAACAAACCTCTGAGGGCTTCACAGAACATCTGTATTTATACTGAGATTACATTACACACAGGTGGACTCTATTTACTATTTAGGTGACTTCTGAAGGTAATTGGTTCCGCCAGATTTTAGTTAGGGGTATCAGAGTAAAGGGGGCTGAATACAAATGCACGCCACACTTTTTCAAATATTTATTTGTAAAAAAATTTTGAAAAGCATTTATCATTTTCTTTCCACTTCATAATTACGCTTTTGGTTGTAACATGACAAAATGTGGAAAATTTCAAGGGGTATAAACACTCTTTGAAGGCACTGTACACACTCATCATCAGAAGTACAACACCTGGATACAATTAATAGCCTCCTCATATTCTTAGAATAATTATTGTTTAAAATGTATACAGTTCAAATACAAATATCTCAATTGTATATAAACAATTAGAATAATTATGCTAAGAAACATGTTATTGTTGAAACCGTACATTACCTGATAACCCATAATTACTTTTTATTTGATGGCAGGCACTTTCCTTAACCACTTCCAGTCCGGACACTTTTACCCCCTTCCTGACCAGGGCAATTTTCAGCTTTCAGCGCTATCACACTTTGAATGACAATTGCGCGGTCATGCAACACTGTACCCAAATTAATTTTTTACCATTTTTTTGAGACAGATAAAGCTTTATTTTGGTGGTATTTATTCACCGCTGGGATTTTAATTTTTTTTGCTATGTAAATGAAAAAGTCCAAAAATTTGGAACAAAAGTGTTTTTTTTATAAAATTTTGCAAATAAATAATATTCCATCATAAATCTTTGCCAAAATTTATTCCGTTATCTTTTTAGTAAATAAAAAACAAAAAACAAATTAGTTTATAACCAAAAATTATAATTTTTAAACATTTTACATTTTTATTTTATTTTTTTTATATTATTGTTTTTTATTTTATTTTTTTTTTTACATACTGTCACCCTAGCAGTACAGTGTCACCATGGTGACACTGTACTACTTGTGGGGGGTGATGAAGATTTTTTTTTTTTTTTACACTGATTGCTTTTACACCCATATAGGATGTAAAAGCAATAATTTCTCTTTCTCTCTGTGTGCATTCTTGCAGTCATTGAGAAGTACTGAGTGAGCTGTGATTGGTCACAGCTTGTCACATGGTACAAGGCTGTTGTGAATAGCCTTGTACCATGTGACCTCTGTGATCATTCACAGATTTCACACGTAGTAAGCAATGATGTCACAAGTGACATCTTGCTTACTACTTTGCATGTGATCACTGATTGGCCAATCAGTGATCACATGATCGGGACCTCGTACAGAGGTCCCGTCCGACGATCGGTGTTTCACTGTGTCTAGAGGACACAGCGGGCACCGGATCGCAGTGCTGCGCAATCCCAAGGAGCGCGCACAAGCAGGGTGCGGGGAGGCCGTTTATAAACGGCCACCCGACCCTGCACTGCCACCGTCCGGCCGTTTATATGCAACGGCCGGTCGGGAAGTGGTTAAAGACATTTTGTTTAATGGGGGCTTAAAGTGGTTGTAAAGGCAGAAGGTTTTTTACTTTCATGAATTCTATGCATGAAGGTGAAAAACCTTCTGTGTGCAGCGGCTTCCCCAGCCCCCTCCCCCAATACTTACCTGAGCCTCATCGCAATCCAGCAATATAATTAACAGCCTCGGCTGTCCCAGGTCTCTGCCTCCTCATTGGCTGAGACAGGAAGCGGGAGCCATTGGCAATCACAGCCAGTCAGCCAATGAGGAGAGAGAGGGGGCAGGGCCAAGCCACGGCTCCGTGTGTGAATGAACATGCAGAGCAGCAGGTGCCACCATAGCAAGCTGCTTGCTGCGGGGGCACCCGACAGACAGGAGGAGCCAGGAGAGCCTGTGGTGGACCCGAGAAGAGGAGGATACAGGCTGCTGTGTGCAAAACCACTGCACACAGCAGGTAAGTATAGGCATGTTTGTTATTTAAAAAAAAATGAACCTTTAGAATTGCTTTAAAGCTTAATCTCAGGTTTCCTCTCAGTTTTAGTAGTCCTCTTGGACCACACTGGCCCAAAAGAACTATTTCTTTGCTGTGGCCACTGTCAGCACTGTATCACACTGTAGTATCAGCTACATACAGTATACTGTCCTGTGTTCCAACAGCAGTGCCGTGACTTCCAATCTGCTGGGTGCAATGTAGGGCCCAATGTCTGAAAGTTGGGTCTCCATCAGAGGTCATGGGTCTTACAGCAGGAAAATGACTCAAAGCACACGTCAAAAATTTCCCAGAAATGGTTTCAGACAAGGAGTTGGAGAGTACTGAACTGGCCAGCAATGAATCCAGATCTCAATCCCATAGAGCTCCTGTGGAAAGTTCTCAAACCAGCAGTTGGGAAAAGAAACATTTCCAATCTGAAGCTCTCTACGCACTGTTGTGCTAATCTGAAGGCCGCTTGAAGTTTGGATATGGTTAGCTATTGACTCTGTAGACAGTTGGCGACTTCTGCGCACTGTGCGTTTCAGCATGCTCTGACCCCGCTCTGTCATTTTACGTGGCCTACCACTTGGTGGCTGAGTTGCTGTTGTTCCCCGTTGCTTCCACTTTGTTATAATCCCACTAACAGTTGAGCGTGGAATATTTAGTAGCCAGGAAATGTCACGGATGGACTTATTGCACAGGTGGCAACCTATCACGGGACCACGCTTGGAGTCACTGAGCTCCTGAGAGCGACCCATTCTTTCACCAATGTTTATAGAAGCAGTTTGCGTGCCTAGGGGATGATTTTATACACCTGTGGCCATGGGGGGGATTGGAACACCTGAATCTAATGATTTGGAGGGCTGGCCCAATACTTTTGGCAATATAGTGCACATATATATATATATATAGATATAGATATATATCTATATATATATAAATATATATATTTTTTATTTATTTATTTTTTAATAGAAATTCAACTTTTTCAAATCTGCATAATCATCTCTATACCTTTACATTATGGAGGGGTTAATTGCCAGTTCTAAAACCCCATCCTATGGTGCCTGATGTGTAATCTGCTATTTATGCTCATGCAATTATTTCTCCTTCTTAATAGTTTTTTTTTTCCAGTTTCCATAGTAAATACCTAAGTAGATCTCAACATCCTTATTATGTTAATCATAAAATTAGCATCATTAGCTTACCATACTGAGCTGAGGAAATCTGCTACACAGTAAAAGCACAAAGGTGTATTAAATACTATATAATATAATAAAGGATAATATTAAAGGGCTCCGGGAACACTGTGTGAAGGTTAGCCATCTGTCTCCTACCTTTACTCAAAATTCTTTCATCTTTCGGAATTTCTTTTGCCTTTCGGTCGTTTTAGTAGAATGGAGGCAAGGCCAGAGGTGTGATTTTATCTGTCGCCTGCGCTGTTTAATTCATATTTTCCTCCTATAATCTCACATCATTCCTGATCCTGACTACGGCTGGCATTGGCAAACAGTGGTGACATTATTGGTCTAGGGCAGCAATATTGGGGCATTTATTAAAAATCAGTCATTGATTCCTTTAAGAGGTTAATAGCCGATAAAGCTCATTTTAGGATCTGTCACTATTATAAAAGTTCGAGAAATAAGTCAGCCGGAGAGATTTTTACTTGAAAAAAAAAACAAACAAACAAAAAAATTATTATATATATATATTAGAAGTTTTGTAATTTCCTTGATATCAGGCAGCACAGTGGCTAAGTGGTTAGCACTTCTGCCTGGCAGCACTAGAGTTGCCGGTTTGAATCCCAACCACAGCACCACTTGCCTTGAGTTTGCATGTTCTCTCTGTGCCTGCATGGGTTTCCTCCAGGTACTCTGGTTTCTTCCCACACTCCAAAGACATGCTGGTAGGTTAATTGGCTCCTGTCTAAATTGTCTGTAGTATGTGTATGTACAGGGGTGGACTGACAACTCATGGGGCCCCTGTGTCCTCACCCACACACAAGAAAGCCTATGAAAAAGCCAATGAAAGGTACCAGGGGCATCTCATGGGGCACCCTACTGACCCTGGGCCCTTGGGCATTGCCTGAGTGCTCAGTCTGCCCCTGTGTATGTATGAATGTGAGTTAGGGACCTTAGATTGTACGCCCCTTGAGGGTCAGGGACTGATGTGAATGTACAATATATATTTAAAGCGCTGTGAAAATTGATGGCGCTATATAAGTACCTGAAATAAATATAAGCGGTCTCCTGTTATTATCTGTACCATTACAATGGGGGGTGCAGGGGTGGGTGGAGGATGGGTTAGGGACAAGACTATGAGCCAATCAGTTTTTGCTACATGCACATGTGTTGACAAAGAACATGATAGCATGAAAGAGCACAGTGAGCAATGGGATGGCCTCATCATTTTCCTGCTGCTCCTTCATTGTCCAGTCAGCAGGCCGGGGGTGTGGTTTGACCAGCGTTCTTGCTCAAACTGTGCTTCTGCTGTGTAGGCCAAAGATCAAAGATCATGCTCAGTTTGGTGTATATTGCTAGATAGGATCAAACAGCCTTTTTTAAAAAAAAACCTATCTAGCAATATACACCAAACTGAGCATGTGCAGCTTATCCCTAGCTTCTGTTCTATCAGGAGAAATTTGGGAGACACTGGAAGACGGGGAGGATCAGAGAAGTCAGGATCAAACAGCCTTTTTTTAAAAAAAACCTGACTTCTCTGATCCTCCCCTTTTTCCAGTGTCCCCCTCTTATCTATATATATAAGACATATTGTGTGGAGTCACTCTGCACATGCTCAATTTGGTGTGTATTGCTTTTTTCTTGGGAGAATGCATGTGATCAGCACAGGGCCAATCAGCACTGTCTAGACAGAGGTCAGGGGTTCTACATCCTCCTAGAGAAAACTTCTCCTACAAGCTTTAACCAGTGCTTGGCTGGACACTGATAGTCACAGGACTACTCTGGCTGCTGATGAGAAAAGAGATTTAGCAGTTTATATGTATTAAATTATTTGCATTTCCATGTTCTGTGTACTGTGGGAGACCAGATATAGTGAATGCAGGGTCCAGGGAGACCGGATATAGTGAATGCAGGGTCCAGGGAGACCGGATATAGTGAATGCAGGGTCCAGGGAGACCGGATATAGTGAATGCAGGGTCCGGGGGAGACCAGATGTAGTGAATGCAGGGTCCGGGGAGAGCGGATATAGTGAATGCAGGGTCCGGGGAGACCGGATATAGTGAATGCAGGGTCCGGGGAGAGCGGATATAGTGAATGCAGGGTCCGGGAAGACCAGATATAGTGAATGCAGGGTCCGGGGAGACCAGATATAGTGAATGCAAGGTCCGGGGAGACCGGATATAGTGAATGCAGGGTCCGGGGAGAGCGGATATAGTGAATGCAGGGTCCGGGAAGACCAGATATAGTGAATGCGGGGTCCGGGGAGACCCAGATATAGTGAAATGTAGGGTCCGGGAGACCAGATATAGTGAATGCAGGGTCCGGGGAGACCGGATATAGTGAATGCGGGGGGTCCGGGGGAGACCAGATATAGTGAATGCAGGGTCCGGGGAGACCAGATATAGTGAATGCAGGGTCCGGGGAGACCAGATATAGTGAATGTGGGGTCCGGGGAGACCAGATATAGTGAATGCAGGGTCCGGGGAGACCAGATATAGTGAATGCAGGGTCTTGGGTTTAGTAACACTTTAATGAGATGACCTTAGTGCTTTTATGAAGAAGACTGCCTGGAAAGCATTTTTAGGTTTTCCCAATCATTACGGCATATTTTTGTAACACCCCCCTATCATAGGCTGCTAGGAAAATTTAGATTTGGCTCCTTCTGTAATCATGGGAGCAGAAAATTGTTTAGCCTGGCCTGTTCAGCATCTCATACCTTGGAGTTTGATTGCCTCCTCCTGCCTCTGGAAGAAGCTTCCAGTGCTTAGGGTGAGAAATTCAAATCATCCAGCCTGAATATTTATCAGGGTCCTGCCAATCCCTGGAAGAGAAGTGTCCAGAAGGAGGCCAGAGGGCAGAAAAATAGTCTGTGGCAATGGAGATCAGGGTTCCTTCTCCCCAGGAGGGTTCCAGAGGTGCAGGAGTTGCTGCTACTAGGCCACCTATGAACTGAACAGCTGCTCTAAGAGGCCTCAGAGGTGCCAGGATCAAAGGCTTAAATGGACTTTGCTCAGTACCACACTACGTGGGATTTGGTCCTGGATGGGGCCATCTCACTCACTGTATTGTGTCTGGAGGAAGCTGGAAGGAGGTAGTTGTTCTGGGGGCTTGTGAGTAGTGACCTTAAGTTGATCCTTAGATGGTGTGCTGGACACTGCACTGGATACCAATAGTTGGCATTGGTGCAGGGTAGCCAGATGCCCAAAGACTTGCTTCATGTCTTCAGCTGTGGAGCTTTGGATTATTCACTGTTAGCCACTACTGCCACTGCTTGAAAGACTGTCCTCTGTTCACAATCTACTGCTGAGCATTTTGGAATATTGTATGCCTCCAATCCCTCTTCCGATACAAGCTTTATCAGCAATAAATTGCAAAAAAAGACTGTTTATTGGAGCCAGAGTAAAATGACTGTTGCTTGGGTGGCTGGTAGCCTCTGTGCTGTTTGGAGGAGGACTAGTTAAAATCAGCAGCCACTGAGGGGGCACTGCTACATCTTATTATGTTCTTTATAAATATCTAATTATTTGCTTCCCTTAGTTTATCATGGAAAAATGGGCTAATCCAGTGTTTCTCAACCAGGGTGCCATTTGGATCCCTGGGACTTGATTTGCCCTGGATCAACAATATGAGTTGCCATGGCGTGGATGGGTCAGCTCCCCAGCACCATAACAACCACTGATTCCAGGACACACAGCAATGATTCATAACTGTGGTGTTGGCAGCCTCCTGACCCGCACCATGGCAATGTATGATATTGACCCAGGGCAGTCAGCATGTAGGGCCACACACAGCATTCAGAAGAGGACAGAAGTCCACCTCTTCCAGACCTGCTCCACCTCAAACCATCCACAGTGCTGCTAGAGTCAAAAGGTATGCCTCTGATGCAGGGGCGGACTGGCTATTTGGAAACTTGGGCACTGCCCGAGGGCCCGGGGTCAGTAGGGGGCCCCATGAGATGCCCCTGGTACCTTTTTCATAGGATTTTTTGAGTTTGGGCAAGGACACAGGGGCCCCATGATCCCCTATTGCCCGGGGGCTCCATGATTTGTCAGTCCGCCCCTGCTCTGATGTGAAGGGGGGACTGTGTGACTGTAATGGAGAGTAAGAGCTTGTAAGATGTGCATTGATCAGGGGCGGACTGATCATTCGAGCATTCAGGCGATGCCCGAGGGCCCGGGGTCAGTAGGGGGCCCCATGAGATGCCCCTGGTACCTTTCATTTGCTTTTTCATAGGCTTTTTTGGATGTGGGGAGGACACAGGGGCCCCATGATCCCCTACTGCCCAGGGGCCCCATGAGTTGTCAGTCTGCCCCTGCTCTGATGTGAAGAGGGGACTGTGTGACTGGGGGGCTTGTAATGGAGGACTATGTGATTGGAGGTCTCTGTGATGAGAATACTGTGTGATTGAGTGAACTCTGATGTGATAAGAAGATTCTATGATGGGGAACTTTGATTTGACAGGTGGAATCTTTCCTGGGGTAGTCTGATGTGATGGGGTTCTCATGTCTTCTAATGTATGGGGGGACTCTGATGTAATGGATGGCCTCTGGCATGAAGGGGAAACTCTAACATGATGGGGGGCCTCTGGCATGATGGGAGAACTCTGATGTACAGGGGGGTTTTGATCTGATGGGGGACCTTTGATATGAAGGGGGCTTCCAATGTGAAAATTAAATATTGAAGAGATGGCGCAATGGTGATTGTTAGTCTTATATTGCCACAATGGTAATGGTCTTAGTAGGTCTGTAAAGGAAGCACACAGGTGGAGCAAACACCTAGCGCATTATCCAAGGTTTATTTAAAATTTTTAGAACACATACTCACAAAATGAGGTGCATTAAAAAGCCTATAAAATCACAGGGATGGCCCAACGTGATAGCAGATTGTATGACTGGTGGTGAGGTTGGCTTGATCTCCTAGTCTGAGGAGGGCTGCATCACCAAGATTTTATTCCAAGTCTATCAATACATCAGATTCCCTGGTTTCTTCCTGTCATTGACCCCTTTGAGGCACTGGAGAGTTAGTGCTTTCAGTCCATTTTGGTAGGTCTGTAATCGAGACTTAGTATGGCTGCTGCAGCTCTGGATATCGGGACCTCGGGAAAGCTTCTGATGTGAAGTTGATTAATCCTGATGGTTGTGCGCCTTGTCCTAAGCTCAGGTTTCCCATTGATAAGAAATATTTACGATTTTTACATTTTAGACTTAAGTGCCTCAAAAAAAAAAAAAAAAACCCTGGGCTAAGCTATAACAACCCATATAACTATTATTATTATTACAACAGTAAGGGGTTCAGGTAAATTATTATTTTCCAAAACCATTTTTTTCTAAACTCCATCTGATTTTCTTCTATGTACAGCGCTGAGCAAACCTTTCTGGCGCTATATAAATACTGTATAATAATAATATGTTGGCACCACAATATAGTAACGCATATAACACGTGCTGGCACGCATTGTAGTAATGTGTCCACAACTCGAAAGTATAAATGGGCCCTAAAAAAAGTTTTGGTTGAAGTTGGGTTCTAATAATATTTTTTACATAGACCAGTCTGCACAAAATCATCTGTGTGTTTAGTGGCCCTTTAACTCCTGCACACAGTCTTGTGATTTTAGTGCCTGTTCTTCGGTCACATGCTGGAAATTCTCCTTACTGAAGCAGTCATGCTGCATTTACTGATGCTGGAATAAGGGGCTTTGATATATACCATTTCATGCTCCACTTGGCACTTGGGTTTGACATGTTGTCTTGAATGGATGCACCATTTATCACTCAATGACAGTGGATCTCCTTCAATTTCATTCACATCCACTGCACAAAGTGCCGTATGTGCTAAAACAGCTCCCACTTAGAGCACTGATGTGGGCAAGAGACACCTAATTCACTGCAGTACATTTTTATTACCTTGATGTCCACCGACTGAGGAGTAGAAGAACACTTGTAAGCAACAAGACCTTCTGAAGAGGAATATTAATCAATGTAAGGTCCAGGTCAATGGTTGGGGAAAAGGTTCCTGCTTCAAAAAAATATACGACAAAGGCTACTAGAAAATATAAAAAGAACAGAGGACACGGCCATCTAAGTGGAGATTTATTTAAAATGTATAGTTACAATAACAATTACACTCACATGTAATAGGATAAAATAAAGAGCATTGTCCTGTATGTAAGCGTCACATACAGAATGATGCGGTTTATCGTATCTGTGAATGTAATTGTTATTATAACCAGGGGCGGACTAACCATTCGGGTACTCGGGCACTGCCCGAGGGCCCAGGGTCAGTAGGGGGCCCCATGAGATGCCCCTGGTACCTTTCATAGGCTTTTTTGGGTTTAGTTTGAGTGTGGGCAAGGACACAGGGCCATGATCCCCTATTGCCCGGGGGCCCCATAAGTTGTCAGTCCACCCCTGATTATAACGATACCTTTTAAATAAACCTACACTTAGATGGTCATACCCTCTGTTTTTTATTTTATTTTTTTTTCTAGTACCTGGGTGCAGAGGTTTATCCATACTATGTTACTTATATGATGCCTGCAGCTCCTTTCAACACAGTTATAGTGGACTTTTATTTGGAGCTGATCCTTTCAGTCCACCATGCGGCTTTTTTGCCATACGTTGTTGTTTTACTTCCTAATAAGACACATCGGTTAATTTTCTAAATGCAAATAGACTGTGCACTTTGCAAAGTACAGTTGGAAAAAAAAGAGGAAATATAAAAACCAAACTTAAGCTCAACCTCAATCTACAAGTATTATATATGAATGGCTCAACACACACGAATACCAAAATAGAAAACCTATGCTATACAAAACCCAACTGTCCCAAAATAAAATATAATTGGCCAGTAATTAAAAAACACTTCCCGTAACAGCTGCAGGAAAAAAATGTAAAGCATCACTTCCCAATAAGGAGCACATACATGGAGTTGACCCAAATATTTATATATATTGTATGATTCTGTGATATATGGAACTATATCATATAAGAGAACCTCCTCCTCCATGGGGATTTATAAAGTCCATTCATTCAATGGCTAGGTACATGTTCAAAGTCCTTGTTTGACGTTATTATTATTATTATTATACAGTATTTATAAAGCGCCAATAGTTCGCTTAGCGCTGTACATTACAAAGGAGGACAGAACATGTGACAGAACAATACCAATACAATGCAAAACATGAGGGGATTGAGGACCCTGCTCCTTGGAGCTTACAATCTAGGAGGGAGGGGATGGTGGTACAGGAGGAGATAGCTGTGGGGGATGGAGTGGTAGGAAGAGTGGAGGAGGTCGGTCAAGTTAGCAGGGGGTGGGGTAGGCTTCCCTGAAGAGATGGGTTTTCAGGGTGCGCCTAAAGGAGAGGAGAGTAGGTGATAATCTGATGGGTTGGGGCAGGGAGTTCCAGAGGATGGGTGACACCCTGGAGAAGTCCTGGAGGCGGGCATGGGAGGAGGAGACCAGGGAACTAGAGAGAAGGAGGTCTTGTGAGGAGCGGAGTGTGCGTGCTGGGCGGTACTTGGATATTAGGTCAGTGATGTAGTTCGGGGCAGTATGGTGGACGGCTTTGTACGTCAATGTTAGGATTTTGAATTTGATCCGTTGCGCAATCGGAAGCCAGTGGAGGGATTGGCAGAGGGGGGTGGCGGAAACGGAGCAGTTGGAAAGGTGAATGAGTCTGGCAGCCGTATTCAGGATCGACTGAAGCGGGGATAGCCAGCGGCGAGGCAGGCCAGTGAGGAGGGAGTTGCAGTAGTCGAGTCGTGATACAATGAGGGAGTGGATGAGCTGTTTAGTGGTTTCTGGGGTTAGGAACGTGCGGATTCTGGCGATTGTTGCGGAGGTGGAGTCTGCACGAGTTTGTTAAAGATTGGACTTGGGGCTGGAAGGATAGGTTGGAGTCCAGAATGACACCAAGTACTCTGGCCTGCGGGGCGGGTTTGATGGTGGCATTGTTGGATGTGATGGAGAAGTCAATGGGGGGTGGTGTCCGGGCTGGGGGGAAGACAAGAAACTCGGTTTTGGAGAGGTTCAGTTTAAGGAAGTAGAGTGACATCCAATCTGATATGTTACGTAATATGTTTGATCCTCCCATTTGTAGCATATCTTGTCAATCATTGTAATACAAAGTTATCCCAACTGTATAGTTTAATGGCCAAACAAGGGAGCCACCGGCTTGCTGAGATTACCGGAAGACTCCAAAAGCAATTGGAATGTGTATCTTGCCATCCAATTATAGAATTACCATGCTGATGATAGAATCCTTATATAAGAAGATGTACCGCCATACAAATAACTTTTGCCAGTCCAAGGAGCCTTCAGCTAGCTTGAGGTGCCAAAAGACTCCATAGGCAGTTTTGCATAATTGAAGGATTTTTCCAATATGTGAGGCAAAGTTTGCTAACTGCCTATGATGGAAACCACTGACACAGTAAGGAATTTTCTAAATCAACTGGATCAGCTGTGGCTGTAGGATTATAACTTTTTTTTTCTATGGTTGAACTGGATGGACTTTTGTCTTTTTCAGCCAGACTAACTATGTAACTATGTAAAATAATAAGTGTCCAGTAATGAAAACAAAGTGATAATGAGCCATCCAACAAAGTCTCAATATGTAAAGGCTCTATAGTGGTAGTGCTACATGGATGAATCAGAAAGCCCCCCATGGTCTCATCTTGGATGGAGGAGAAAGGGAGAGAGGAGCATCCCAAGAGATTGCAACATGGGAAGAAGGCTGGAAACCTGACCGGTTATGATAGTCCCACCGGATGCTAAAGAGGTAAAGGCAGTTGCAGTTTCTCCAGAGCGTAGTAACTGAGGAAAAGCTTCACTTTGCAATGAATACCCAATCACATGCAAGGAAAATGAAAAAAAAAACAGCATTTTTGCTTGCACATGATTGGATGCAGGGCCATCTTAATAATATTATGGGCCCCCGGGCAAAGTAATGCACTGGGGCCCCTACCAGCCTGCCCCAATTTACATACCTATTCTCAAGAATTAAGGTTTAAATAGTTAATAGAATTAAACATATTTTTATTAGTACTTTCACTGACATCGATTTTAAACAATAAGAACTAAACGATAAATCAAAGACTAATCAACACAAAGTGCACAGTACAGGGGCGATCAGGAGGTCACAATACTGGGATCAGGAGGGCACAGTACAGGTGGGATAAGGAGGGCACAGTACAGGGATCAGGAGGTCACAATACTGGGATCAGGAGGGCACAGTACAGGTGGGATAAGGAGGGCACAATACTGGGATCAGGAGGTCACAATACTGGGATCAGGAGGGCACAATACTGGGATCAGGAGGGCACAGTACTTGGATCAGGAGGGCACAGTACAGGTGGGATAAGGAGGGCACAATACTGGGATCAGGAGGGCACAATACTGGGATCAGGAGGTCACAATACTGGGATCAGGAGGGCACAGTACAGGTGGGATAAGGAGGGCACAATACTGGGATCAGGAGGGCACAATACTGGGATCAGGAGGGCAAAGTACTGGAATCAGGAGGGCACAATACTGGGATCAGGAGGGCACAATACTGGGATCAGGAGGGCACAATACTGGGATCAGGAGGGCACAATACTGGGATCAGGAGGGCACAGTACAAGGAGGATAAGGAGGGCACAATACTGGGATCAGAAGGCACATTCAGGTTCCGGGACGCTGCCTGGGACACTATCTGTGCCATCCTGCGTCAGCTTAATAAAAAGCAAAACTGTCCCAGCAAATCCGGGATGGTTGGCAAGTATGATGATTATAATGCAAGCTTATTATTGGGCCCCTATGCACCTGGGGCCCCTGGGCAGTGACCATGGATGCCCATGCATTAAGACAACCCTGATTGGATGATGGAACTCAGCAGAGCTTCTGTTCATTTGCTAAGCTCTGGAGCAACTGCACTCTGCAAAGTGCACAGTCTATTTGCCTTTAGTAAATCACCCTAATGAGTGCCCTGGAACTAAAGGAGAATGGGAGCCAAGGGATAGTACCTTCCATCCAAGGCTTCTCACATAGGTGTCACTGGAGCAATGTGTGTAGTCATGTAGCTCTTCTTTATTTTATCGGATCCGAGCACAGGTGCATTGTTGTCTATGGGACAATGCATACAGCTATGTAAAGATCCGTAATGCAGCGATGTGTTCACAGCGGTAAAAAAAAGAAAAAAAAAAGAAAGAATATTTACATTTGAGTGCAGCAGTTCATGTACATAAGTAGATGAATTAATGCACATGGAGAGGATGAAGAGGAATTGTATGCCTGTATACGCATTTGCATGTTTACATGTCTGTCCCCTTATCTTTACGGAACAAAACTTGTGCTTTTTTATTCAGGATCTTTCTGCCAACAAACATCAATAAATTATTCTGTTTGTGGAAAAATTTTACTGATCATATAGGCATGGATTTCTGGCACAAAAGTTCCTGCATAAATGATTTTGCTTTTAAATGGGTAAAGGCGCTCTGATTTCAATCCAAGAATTTACATTTTCTATGTATTACATGCATATATGCATAAATTGCATGTCCTCGTTGGTCCCAAATTGACAGCTGCGGGTAAGTGTCCCTGAATGTGGGAGCGGGTAAGTGTCCCCGAATGCACACTGTTTGCACTTTATGCACCCGCCCAGTTGTCCTGGACCAGTGGCTGTGTCCATGCGGCTAATGCATCCCAATAGATATGAATGGGACTGCCTGAATGCAGATGCATGGAACACGTAGGAAAAGATGGCTCTTCACATGGGTGTACGGATAGGTACCATACCGGATAAGCCCATGTGCAGGGGCGGACTGACCATTTGGATACTCGGGCACTGCCCGAGGGGCCGGGGTCAGTAGGGGGCCCCATGAGATGCTCCTGGTACCTTTTTCATAGGCTTTTTTGAGTTTGGGCAAGGACACAGGGGCCCCATGATACCCTATTGCCCGGGGGCCCCATGAGTTGTCAGTCTGCCCCTGCCCATGTGAATGAGGCTTTAAAAGAAAGCTTTTCACAACAGACAACATCAATATGTGGACTGTCATTTCTGACCTCCATTGGAAAATGCCTGAACTTCTAATATGAATACTGGTTCCTGATCAGGGATTCAGAACCTTTTGAAGCCAAAGGATCAATAGAACAGACAGGGAACTAGAGTTTTCAAACTGGACCAGCAATGGCAGATGAATGCAAGGACTTTCCTTTGACTTTAACTCTCTCTGGGGCATTCCAAGGCATTCTTAGTACTTCTGATATATTAACTCTCAGAGTTGGACCTTCCCTTGAGGTGGCATGTACATAGCATGCCCAGTCTACAATGTTGTATTTTATTAGCTCCTCCCTATGCACAAGAGCAACAAATCTAGTCCAAAATATGGGTTACAATGCTAAGCTGTTTCTTGACATTGCTGTCATCTGTACATTAGTTGTGCCCACAAGGACTAGAGCACAACATGCCAACACTGGGGAGGAGGTGTGAACTAAATTTAAATTTAAGAAAAGCACAGGGCGCCAGTGGTGGACCTGCCAATTCTGGTGTTCAATGGCAAATGCCAATCGAGCTCTATGGTGCTGGGCAGTGAGCACAGGGCCCACTAGAGGATGTCTGGCCCTTAGGCCACCCTCATGAAGACTGTTTCTGATTATTTGGTCAGAGACATTCACGCCAGTGGCCTGCTGGAGGTCATTTTGTAGGGCTCTGGCAGTGCTCATCCTGTTCCTCCTTGCACAAAGGAGCAGATACCAATCCTGTTGTTGGGTTAAGGACCTTCTACAGCCCTGTCCAGCTCTCCTAGAGTAACTGCCTGTCTCCTGGAATCTCCTCCATGCTCTTGAGACTGTTCTGGGAGACATAGCAAACTTTCTGGCAATGGCACGTATTGTTGTGCCATCCTGGAGGAGTTGGACTGCCTGTGAAACCTCTGTAGGGTCCAGGTATGGCCTCATGCTACCAGTAGTGACACGGACCCTAGCCAAATACAAAACTAGTGAAAAACAGTCAGAAAAGATGAGTAGGGAAAAAAATGTCAGTGGCCTCCACCTGTAAAACCATTCCAGTTTTGGGAGTTGTCTCATTGTTGCCCATCTAGAGCACCTGTTGTTAATTTCAATAACACCAAAGCAGCTGAAACTGATTAACAACCCCCTCTGCTACTTACCTGACCAGATCAATATTCCAGGAGTTTCATTGACTTGATGCTATACTCTGATTAACCGCCTTCCGCCCGCCATATAGTCCAAAGATGGGCGCACGGCAGTTCTCTCGTTCTGGGAGGATGTCATATGACGCCCTCCCATTCTAACCGCGCATGCAAGGCTCCAGGAGCATGCAGTGCGGCGTTCGGCCGTGCGCTGTGTCCCTCAGACACAGCGGATCACCAATCCATGGAAAAAGCCGAAGATGTTGGCTCGGTCATGTGATCAGCTGTGTCCAATGACAGCTGATCGCATGTAAATAGGGAAATGCTGATTATCGGCATTTCTCTCCTCACGAGCCGTCACGCTGACAGCTCGAGAGGAGAGGAGAGCCGGTACTCGGCATCCCTCAAAGGGGACATGTACACTGATCATCAGGGCACTGATGATCAGTGTAGCCCCAGCAGTGCCACCTGTCAGTGTTCATCAGTGCCAGCTGTCAGCGCTCATCCATGCCACCTGCCAGTGCCCATCAGTGCCACATCAATGCCACATATCAGTGCCTACCAGTGCACATCAATGCCACATATCAGTGCCCATCTGAGCTGCCTTTCAGTGTCACCCATCAGTGCCAGTCAGTGCCACCTATCAGTGCTGCCAGCCCTAACAGCCTAACAGCGCCAGTCAGTGCCACCTATCAGTGCCACCTATCAGTGCCGCCTGTCAGTGCCATATATGAATGCTGCCTTACAGTGCCCTTCAGTGATGCCTGTCAATGACCATCAGTGCCACCTACCAGTGCCTCCTCATCAGTGCCCATCAGTGCCACCTATCAGTGTCCATCAGTGCAGCCTATCAGTGCCTATCACTTCAGCCTCATTAGAGCACATCAGTGAAGGAGAAAAATCACTTATTTACAAAATTGTATAACAAAAACTAAGAAAAAATTTTTTTTTCAAAAAAAAATTTTTTTTCAGAAAAAATAAAAAACCCAGAGGTGATTAAATACCATCAAAATAAAGCTCTATCTGTCACAAAAAATAATAAAAATTTCATATGGGTACAGTGTTGCATGACCATGCAATTGTCATTCAAAGTGTGACAGTGCTGAAAGCTGGAAATTGGCCTGGGCAGGAAGGGGGTAGAAGTACCCTGTAGGCTAGTGCATAAAATGTGTTCCTTTAATTTTTTTGAGCAGTATATATATATATATATATATATATATATATATATACATTTTCCTTTTTGTATATTTTTTTTCATTTTTGTTGAGTTTGTTTCTTTTATTTTTTTAAATAGTGTTTTGAAAGATATTGTTCTGTTTCATGACAGGTTCTCTGCGGATCTTTTTCCTCCACAGTAGTAAGGAGAGAATATCACTTATAGCTGTTTCTCAGAACTAATTAAAATGAGGAAACTTTGTACCGTATGTTCTTGATGTGAAATAATTGATTAATTGGTTCCTCCATTGTAAAATTCTGTGATATATATAAAAATGTATTGTGAAATGTTATTCCAGCTATGTTCCAGCCTGAAGAAGGGCGTTAAGCACTTTGCCAGAAACAGTTGCATTTTTGGGAACATAACATACAGTTTTTGTAATGTTTGCAAATTTTATTGATTTTCAGTAAATTTTAAGTGCAACAATCCCTGTTTGGATTTATAAGGGACTTTTGAGGTACAACACGTTACAGTTAAAACATATCAGATTTTTTTTAAAATGAATTCCTTCATAAAACATTTGCACATATCTATTTGTTTACACAAAATGTGCAAAAACAAAAAACAAAGTTTAATTATACTGCATATGGGCATAATAGTAGATCATTGTTAGTTGGACTTTCCTTTACTTAGCCTGACACATTACCTATACACAGTCCACTTCTTCTGGAGCCAAAAGGTGGTGGCCCTTGGGTGGGCATGCTCACTGATATGAGTCCCATAAAGGGTTTCATGGTGTGTCTCCTTCCTCTTGGTGTGGTTTGGGGACATTGTGCCTTGGGGTTGGTTGCTGCATAGGATTTCAATGGAGATTTGTTTTGTGATATATTTGTAATTTTGATTATTTTTTATAATTTAATACAGTTCTCCTTTTGGCTCCTGAAAAAGTGGACTGTTTCCAGGAAACACGTTGAGCTAAGCAAAGGAAAATCCAACCAACAATGGTCTACTATTATGCCGATATATAACTAAAGTTTCTTTTTATAATGTCAGCGTGTGGTTTGATATGTTTTTTTTGTAAACAAATAAATGTATTTTATGAAGGAATTAAAAATGAAAAATATCTAATTTGTTTTAATTGTAACATGTTGTGTCTCAAAAGTCCCATTTTACTATATATATATATATATACGCTATGTTGACAAAAGTATTTGGACACTTGCCTTTACACACACAGGAACTTTAACAAATGTTTTTAGAAGCAGTCTGCATGCCTATATATGCCGTGTACCGGGGGGGGCTCCCCAGGATACAGTGAAGTCACGAACACGGAAAGCAACCCCAACACCAGCTTTTGCCACAACAGAATCTTACTTAGATGTGGCAAATAAACACAACCACAAATTCTGGGAACATACAATAAATTTACATACAACCAGCCCAAAGGCTGAGACCCTTGTGCTGCACAGCATGGCGCCTCCTGATGGATGAAGGTAGAAAGTGAAGTAATTTACCTACTGGCGGGCACAACTAAGCTGCCACACCTTACCCGTTATTACCCTAAAAGAGCAGGAATCAGTGTATGGGTGTATGGTATGGGCTAGCCTGCGGTGCAGCACAACAGCTTACAATCTTACACAAATCTACAGTATTCCCTCTCCCATAACTGGTCCTGTAGCACGTGCCTGAGTATTCCTTCAGAGCAAAACGCCAGTCTGGCTTGAGTTTGTAGGATTTTATCAGTTTTCCAATGTGAAATGTCACTTTAAGTGGTGGAGTCCTTCCAATAATCAGTAACAACAATTGCGGCCTGACACAAACAGAGACCCTAACTAACTAACTAACTATAGGCCTGGACTCAGTCTCTGGGCGCCAACACTGAAATGAGGTGCGTGCACGATCTTACCGACCCGGGTCTGCTTTGCATCTGCTGGTGACTCTGAACAAAATAAATGTTGCTTAGTTCCTCTGCTCTCATCAGCCTTCCTGGCAGCAATCTCTGGTTAGTGAGGGATGCTTTCACACCTGATGTCATCGGATTCTCAGCTCACACGGCCCCTGCATTCAGCATCGTCCAAAACATGGCTCCTGCATTCAGCATCATCCAAAACATGGCTGCAGTCTCCTCTTCCTGTTCACTAAAAACCCCAACTCTGTGTGAAAACTCCACCTCTTCATGAATATACAAATATCTATGCAGTCTGAGCCTGTGTTAGAAAAACAGTGAAATCTTGTGGCTAAACCGCAGAATGTCAGTCAAAACATCAATTTACTCCACACCATAATTTACTGCACACAAACAGTGTTCAAACAATGAGAGCTGTTTCCCCATCTCACACCTAGGTGATGATTTTATACACCTGTGACCATGGAGGGGATCGGAACACCTGAATCCAATGATTTGGAGGGCTGGCCCAATACTTTTGACAATGTAGTGTATATTTTTTGATTTGGTACAATTTTCTATAGGATGTGGTGCTAATAATGAATTTATATTTTTAGTCCCTTAGCATGGTAATTAACTGCAGGTCCTCCCAGACCTGCCCACTTTTGTTCCATGCAAGCTAGTTCTGCCCTTAGCATTCCAAGCTCTTATGGGTGATCACAGCCGATAGCATGATTGGCACAAGGTACAAGGGAGATTGAGAGGAGTCGTTAATCCATGGTCTGCACCTTATGCTGGAATGACTTGCAAGCCATAGGATAATCCCATCCCCCATCAGCTCCATGCCTGTAAAGGAAAAACAGTCTTGAACAATGAAGACCAAAATTATGATTATAAAATGGCAAATTATTATTATTTTTTTACATAGGCAACTTTAAAAGGCTTTAACTTTCCCATGATAGTATAGAGACCTGGAAGCTAGTGGAGATCGCTGTAGTAGGCATCTAGTGAGATACCACAGGTATGGTATATGTGTAGTTCCTTAGGTCCTAGCTGGTCCCCTGTAACTTTGTAAAAATATCCATACCCGGATCCCTTCATTAACTTTCCTAGTTTTCTTGAAACCATGTTGTTGAAAAGAAAAAAATATTTAAAATATATCTAAAGGCAAAACATTCTAGTTTTCATTTTGGGTAGTATCGGGACAGGGTAAACCCCTTGGTTTCCTTTGCTGCTGGCGAGATTCTGCCTGACTATTGGTACTGGTGACCTTTGCCACCAAAAAGTAATAGAAAACCCAGAATTCTACGGTTATCACTTGAACAGGAATAGAAATGTAATCGTTTAATGGGGACACTTGTTTCAGTTCCAGTTGTCTTAGTGGCTCCAGGTGTAGGGCAGGAACGGCAATATATGCCAATACCCTCATTTACAGGTAGTCACATGGTAGACATGGATTTATCCTATGTTGTGGGCCTCCAAAAAAAAAATTTATATAATTATATAAGTAATCTGTGCAAAAGAATGTAAGAATGTTGTATAGAATTCAACAAGAGGGGCTGGAACATACAAACGTAAGGAGGAACAATCACAATTCTCAAGCGAAGAGGAACCAAGTTAGGAGTAAGGACATGGATTTCACTGTTGGAGTATCCAAGATGTGTGAGAAGCCACTGAGCTCCACCTAACACTAAAATAACTCTGCAACCTTAAGCTATGTATCCATGATCCACAGGTGAAGGAGTGCAGGCTGCATATGCTCATCCAAAGAGATATGTGCAGTAAATGGAAAAAGTGCCGCTCTCTCAGCCAGCCACCATGACAGAGTAAGGATCGCCTTCAGCCTTCATGTCTCCTCCAAGAAACTACAGGAAGTTGGTCGCTTGGCATGGGCACATTCAGGGAATGCTTTGCATTTTCTGAATGAATACAGATCATTCTGTGATTGAACAAGGTGGAGAGGCAGTACAGCCATCCTAATTTGTTCGCAATGCAGTAGGGTAGCCGCTCTGCACGGAACCTGGAAACTACTGGAGATCACTGGAGTAGCCATGTCTACTACAGTGATGTCTAGCTTCCAGGATTATCAGCCAGGTTACATTGGTCCAGGTTGGATTAACACCCCCCCCCCACTCCACTCCAGTCCTTGCTATACTTATCTTCTTGGATGATCATCTTTACAGCCCATGCTAACCGATGTAATGGTCTGGGCATTATAAAGCCATGCTCGTCTGCACTCTTCCTTCCTCCTGGACACTGAAACTGGGCATTGGTCAGCATTGGCATGCGACTGCACTGACCAATCAAAATATCTCTAACAGTATGATGGGTTGTGTACTGCATTTTTCAGATGCCCAGACCTCTACACCAACTGGCATGGGCAGCAAAAGATAATCAGAGGTAAGTGCAGTGGGGATGGGGGGGGGGTAAGGTTGTAGTGAGTTAGTTCACCTTTTTATAATTTTGTGGAATGTTAAACTATTCCTTTAATTTCAACTTCAATAATTCCAAGGTTGTCTAGAATTACACACAGAGCATGCTGTTGCTCTTCTGCTCCTGGGTTCTGTGTATTTTTTTCATCAAACTAATAATTGTGGTGTTTCCACCATTTTGAGTCCTCCCAAGTTCATACAATGTTTGAGCCCTGAAGAAGGAAGATGAACCCCCAAACACATTAACAGTAGGCCTCTCTGCATGCTGCGTGATGTCGTGGGGTGCCATGAGTTGGGTTGATGCCTAGACGTCTTCCCCCTTGGGTTCTTTTTTGGCTATGCTAGGTGATCCGGGTGGGGTCACTCACCCTGCACATGGGGTACCATCACTGTGTCATGCTCATTAATGCCCTGGGACAAGGCAGGAGGCTCTTTCAGGGAGATTCAACTTTAAGGAGGTCCCCTAACTTAGAGCTGGCCTTACACCATGTAACCTGAGCAATTAGCTGGACTCCAATTAACCCCCTGGTGCCAATGCATACCTTGACTGTACATTTTTGCAATTAGGAGGGGCACACCAAGCCTATGCCCACTCCACCCATCCAGAGTACACTCCCAGTAACAGAATGGGGCCTCGTTGTACACCTAGCCAGGACCTCATACATGCACTTTGTTCCTCTTCTATTTCCCATACCTTGTGGATAGGCCAAGAGCCTCCATGGTGCTGATCTACTCCTGTTGCTATGGGAGATGGTCCACCCAGGGATGGAGCCCCAGAATCGACCACCTCACTGCTTGAGGACACCTTGCCTATCATGGGTACCACGCTGCATGACTAGCTGCTTGTGCTGGTTGCTAGATTTCTGTTACCCCTGGTAACCACTCACTTTACTCCACATCATGTTGACTCTAGTAGTGCTGTCTTTATACCCTAATGTGCTCTACTGACCCAAGCTGCAAGGTCTATGGGTGGTATGCCGGTTACTTTCATACATCCCTTTGAATAACTGAAGACAAGGCATTAAAACATTTCAAAGCGTTACTGATTGCTCATTTGGAACTGCATTTCTGAGTTCAAACAGTCATTTCCCTAATTGAACCTAACTACTATGGCTGCCCCAGCATACCTGCACAGGTGAGAGTCCATATGTAAGGGAATTCCTGTGAGACAGCTGGCAAATAGAAATGTGCATGCTCACAGAAATATCCAGAGAATAGTGACCAGACGTGCGCATGCGCACAGAAATGCATGATCGCACATGCGCACATGGACACGCGCGGCGAATCTTTGCGCCAGATGGACTATTTAAAGGGTTCCTCTTCCTGTGCTTAGCGCTGACCGGTCTTCAGCTGTCTTCGTGTCCTGCTGTGTTCCTGTGTGATTCCCTTGTTGCTGACCCGACTTGTTCCTGACCTGACTCTTGATTCCTCTCCTGTTTGATACTCGTTCCTGACCTCGGCTCTGTTCCTGACTTTGTCTTGCTTATGATTTGGTACCTCGCTGTCCGCCCATTGATGACCCTGGCTATTCCTATGACGTTGCTCCTGTGTCCCATCCCAGCTTCCTATCTTGCTCTGGTGCACGCCTGGCAGTCTATCATACCAGCTCTGCATATTGCTACTGTTCCTGAATCGGTGGTTCACCAGTTCTTTAAGGACTACAGCTGCAAGTTTTTCAGGCAACATCTGCCGGCACTCTTGTCCCCCTGGTCCCTAGACACCCTCTGTTCCACTTCCAGTGGGGTCAAGGCAAGTGAAACAAGTGAGGCCGACCTCGTCATTTCAGTCTCCTATCAGGTACGTGACACCATAACTGGAAGAGTCCATGGTTGAGGGGTCAGGATACTGGTGTCTTCAGAGCAGACTGCAAGCCCCTGAATTTCCCTTACATAGTGGTGGTGTCAGTGACCAACAGTTTGTGGCCAGCAAGGCCAAGTTAGATAGGCAGGAAAGCAAGTCACTTTTATAATCTACAGGATCAACAGATGCAAAAAAGCCTGAGAAAAAATCCCGGTGGCAAAAGGCACTAACCCCTTCCATCCCGCTAGGGCAGCCATGCTAGCTAACTACAGTAAGCAACCTGCCTACGAAGTCCAACATGAACAGTTTTTGGACTCTCAGCTCATTGGCCTGGCACTCTTTTTTTATCTTTGTATCAGTAGCTTCCAACCTTGAGGTCCTCTGTTTATAGGGAGATATCTTCGATCCACCAAAATGCGTTGACTGTTTTACATTCTCTTGCTGAACCAACTCCAGCATGAAACTTTTTTGGACTCTCAGCTCATTAGTCTGGTGCACTTTTTGAACTTTGTATAAGTAGCTTCTAAACTTGAGGTCCCCCATTTATAGGGCACCCAGTTTGTGTTTAATGGCAGCCTCTCCGGAGCTGTTGTTCCCCATATGAATTTGTTTGATCTTCTCCAACCATGATCCCTTGATGAGTCACATCCAGCGCCTCATTTACACACATTCCAGCTTGCATTATACAGAAACCTCTGACAGGCCAAAAAAAAAAAGAATGTTAATGAGAATTCTGAAAGATATATTTTTCTCTTTTCACAAATACATTAAAATGGTTTTACATGCCATACTTCAATCCGTAGACAAACACCCCATGACATAGCTGTTTAGCTTTTAAACTCATTAGACATGATTTTCTAAAAAAGAGGTCCAGGTCTCAGTGAAAGAAACACTTGAAAGATTTTTTTTTTTCCTGTGGCCGCAGTTTACATTTTGTTTTGTTTTTTTATATTCATACAGAAACAGCCCGTGTACTTTGCAATCATTACAGAAGAAAAAGTGCCCCCCCCCCTTACTGAAAAAAAAAAAGAAAATTAAATTCACTGTTTTGGGATTACAGTTGGACGATCTCTTTTATGTAACAGCGACATCTACAGGTAGAGACAGCCTACGTCCGCAAAGTAGGGAAAAAAAAAAGAATTGCTGGGATGATCTATCGAGCTCCTGTGGATTTTACAAGTCACACTCGTTTAGCAGCTTGAAATGGACATGACCGTCAATTCAGCCCCGAATTCGACCCCGAGAAACGCAGTTCACTGTAGAAACTGTGGGGTGCTTTGCAACCCGTTTGATGTAACACAGACAGACTTACAGTATTTAACAGGGCATTGCAAGGAGCCATAAAGATGTGCAAAGTGCAATAACCAGTCAGGTTTCTGCTGCCTCAAGTGATGATTTTGGATTAGTCACTATGAATTACTATGCATTGGGGTTGATTTGCTAAAGGCAAATAGACTGCGTACTTTGCAGGTGCAATAGTTTTCACCAGAGCTTAGTGAATGTGGCAAAGCTTTACTTTGTAAAGAATACCCAATCGGGTGCAAGGAAAATAAAAAAAAAAACAGCATTTATGCTTGCATGATGGAAATTATTTATAGGTACTTATATAGCACAGTCAATTTATGCAGCACTTTACATATATATTGTACATTCACATCAGTCCCTAACCCTCAAGGGGTGTACAATCCAAGGTCCCTAACTCACATTCATACATACACAGGGGTGGACTGACCATTTGGAAACTCAGGCACTGTCTAAGGGCCTGTGGTCAGTAGGGGGCCCCATGAGATGCCCATGGTACCTTTTTCATAGGCTTTTTTTGAGTTTGGGCAAGGACACAGGGGCCCCATGATCCCCTATTTCCCAGGGGCCCCATGAGTTGTCAGTCCACCCCTGGGCCAATTTACCTACCAGCAAGTCTTTGGAGTGTGGGAGGAAACTGGAGGAAACCCACGCACAGGCACAGCAAGAACATGCAGACTCCAGGCAGGTGGTGCTGTGGTTGGGATTTGAACCAATGACCCCAGTACTGCCAGATGGAAGTGCTAACCATTTAGCCATCTACTACATCTACTAAGCCCTGGGGAAAATAAGTGTGACTGCACTTGCAAAGTGCACAGTCTTTTTGCCTTTAATAAATCAATACCAAGATTTTTCTTTTGCTCTTTGCACTGCCTCATTGAATAAAGCTGATGTTTTATTATTGTATTAGGCAGAGAACAGGGGAGGACTTGGATCAAAAGTAAGGTCTTTGTTTTCTTTTTGTGTTTTTTTTTTTGTGGGGGAACACAATCATCTAACCCTTTCTGTTTTATTTCTTTATATAATAAATGTGCGAAGTATAAATGATTGATATAAAGTGTTACTAAACCCCGGACCCTGCATTCACTATATCCGGTCTCCCCGGACCCTGCATTCACTATATCTGGTCTCCCCGGACCCTGCATTCACTATATCCGGTCTCCCCGGACCCTGCATTCTCTATATCCGGTCTCCCCGGACCCTGCATTCACTATATCCGGTCTCCCTGGACCCTGCATTCACTATATCCGCTCTCCCCGGACCCTGCATTCACTATATCTGGTCTCCCCGGACCCTGCATTCACTATATCCGGTCTCCCCGGACCCTGCATTCACTATATCCGCTCTCCCCAGACCCTGCATTCACTATATCTGGTCTCCCCGGACCCTGCATTCACTATATCCGGTCTCCCCGGACCCTGCATTCACTATATCTGGTTTCCCCGGACCCTGCATTCACTATATCTGGTCTCCCCAGACCTTGCATTCACTATATCTGGTCTTTTGAGGAAAAAAAATATATTTTTGACTTTTTGCTATTAAACATGTCCAGTAAAAAAATAAAAAAAAAAACAAATTTCATCATACATTGAGGCCAAAATGTATTCTGCTACATGTCTTTGGAAAAAAAAAATCCCAATACATGTAAATTAATTGGTTTTTACTGGGATTTTATTTTTATTTTTACTAGTCATGGCAGCGACCAGCAACTTCTAGTGGGACTGCAATACTGCGGCGGGCATTCTGGCACTGGGGGGAACTGACTTGGTGCCACTGACATCTCCAGTGACACCAATACAGTGACCAGTGCTAATAAGAAGCACTGACACTGTACTAATGGCAATGGGCAGGAAGGGGTTAACATGATGGGCGATTAAAGGGTTAACTGTGTGCTGTGTGTGTTTTACTGTGGGGCTGTGTGTTTGTGCTAAAGTGTATGCACACTGCTCACTGCTATGCATAGTGTGCAGGAGCTGACAAGGGAGAGAACTGTTTTGTTTACAAACAGTTTTCCCCCCCCCACCATCGGAGATGCTCGGCAATCACCGGGCGCCAGCAAGTAATCACCGGCCAGGACCCGGAGTATTACAGCCGCAGTCATGCGCACCCCCTACCCAGAAATACTAAATCACGTATATATGCGTGATTTTGCGCACCCTTGCTGCCCTGTAGCAGTACTTTTGTTATAGGGTGGACGTGAAGCTGTTAAGGATCAGATGATGAGTCTTAGTGGAAAGTGGATCATAAGGCATAGACACATAGGCATGCGCACTGGGTGTGCTGGGTGTTCCTGGACACACTGTAATCACTCGGTGCACATTAGAATCCTCAGTCTGTGTGCTGGAGGGGAGATGGGAAAGATCTGCCTCTGACTATCTAGCCATAAGAGTGCTTCTGCACTTCTATGTCACTGTGCTGGCGGGGAGAACGATGTGCCGGAGTCATATATATATACACACACACACCAGGGGAGGACTGACCATTCGAGCACTCAGGCACTGCCCGAGGGCCCGGGGTCAGTAGGGGGCCCCATGAAATACCCCTGGTACCTTTTTTATAGGCTTTTTTGAGTGTGGGCAAGGACACAGGGGCCCCATGATCCCCTATTGCCCAGGGGCCCCATGAGTTGTCAGTCCGCCCCTGACACACACACACACACACGTGCTGCCTCAGCCAATCAAGAGAGAGAGTCCCCAGAGAACTGAGGCTGTTGTGAACATTGCTGGATCCGGATGGAGCTCAGGTACAGTTAGTGTTGGGGGGGCTGCTGCACATAGAAGGTTTTAACCTTCATGCATGGAATGCATGAAGGTGAAAAACCTTGAGCCTTTAAAACCACTTTAGGTCCTTTTCCTTTGCAGTGATGCATGAAGTACCAGGGGCGGACTGACAACTCATGGGGCCCCCGGGCAATAGGGGATCATGGGGCCCTTGTGTCCTTGCCCAAACTCAAAAAAGCCTATGAAAAAGGTACCAGGGGCATCTCATGGGGCCCCCTACTGACCCCGGGCCCTCGGGCAGTGCCCGAGTTTCCAAATGGTCAGTCCACCCCTGTGAAGTACTGGAGTTCTGCTTTACCCCAAGCACTTGCAACCCTAACCCTCTATTCCATGGACTGTGAGTAATAAAGTCCTTTTTTGTTTCATCTAAAAGTAACCGGTGCCCATCTGTCTACATATCCCACTCTGCCTAAGTGATCTCCCCCTGAGATAAATGTCAGCCCACCCTGTCTCTAGGGGTACCTCCATGCTTCCAGGGGTCTGTGGGTGCTACATAATATACTGACGCATTTTGTGCAAGAAGAACTAAAACATTTACATGAGCTACTGCCCCAGAGGAGCTTACAGTTTAATGTACATACACAGTAGCATCCACCAACAGGTTAAAAAAAAGAATACAAATATTATAATTCCAGTGCAGGTTGCATTATCCAGAAAATAATAGTGATATAAACCTGCCAGAAGTTTGGCACTGGCACCAGGCTTAAAAGTAACCCATTCATCCGGTAAATTGCTAATTGATTTACCTCGTAAAAAGACAAAGGTTTTCTCTCCTTTCATAGGGTCAACTGCATGATTTATTAAGAGCTATGTCCACCTGTAGACATTTCATAGACGACACCTGAATCATGGTGCAAAATACCTAACAACAAGAATCAAACCAGGGGCAGTGGCTACCTTTCTGTTTTCAAGAGATGCTCTAGTAAAAATTAAGAATTTTCAATTAGCTAAATGGCCACTACCTACAAATCCTTGGCTTTCTACATGGCCAAATTTCAATTTGGCAAAGCAGGCTTGGCAAAGCTAAAGTGGTTACCAGTGTAGCACTATCCCCTTAGGAGTCGCTGAGTTCTTGGGTCCCCCTACAGTTCTGCACAGCCAGGCAACACACATTTTCTTCCACACTTGCCCACTGGAGACAGTAAACAGTCTTTGAGCTTGTTTTTATGTAGTTTTATTATGGGGTATTGAACTTGGATGGGGTCGAGGGGTGTATGGGATGCCCAAGGGAACTGTGAACTCTGAGGAAAACTCCTTACCAACTATATATAAGTCCATAGAAAAAGAGGTTTCTTCTTAGAGAGCTCTCCAGCCCTCCTGGTGTACCACCTCAGACCTCAGATGAATCCTCCTCTCCACCCAGCTGCCTGAGGGAATCCCTGAATCTGCCATTTTAGTAAAGCAGCCCCAGATGAGGACCTAGTTGGGTTTACCACCTGACTTCCCTCTCCCCTTATTGGGTCCAGGGGGTGTAGGACTACTCACTCAGTCCTCTCCTGTAAGCTTGTTGGGTTTGTGGCTGACTTCAGGCCTTACGATGGGCTGGCTCCTACCCTGCTTCCCAGGCTGTCCTCTCTCAGGGGATGGTTGAGGTAGTGAGAGTCTCCTGTCCAGCACCTGTCTGTAGGTACGGCCCCCTCCCAGGCTCCACACTCCAGGCTCCACACTCCAGCCTCTCACTCCATCTCCCTCCCGACACTGACTAACTCCTTCCAGGCTCTGCAGTACTTAGGGGTTGCCTCAGTCACCATGCCCAGACTCCTGCCAGAGGATTGGCCAACGTCCCTCGGGTATGTTTCTGGAGAGGCGGGAGGGCTCCAGAAGCTCTAACTCTCAAAAACTCCCTAGCCTGTCCTGAGGAAATCTCACTACCTCACTCTCAGGCTTACTCGTCCCTGTCTAGCTCCCCCTCGCTAACTAGAGGGGCGCTACATCAGTAACAAGGGTTTTCTCCATCATCAGTGGAAATAGTCATTTTATTCAAGCTTAGTAACACCTTTCCACAATACACTAAGCCAGGTATTGCACTGGACAACAAAGATTGTGTTCTTGCTGGCCCCAGGGATAGAAATCTGGTCAGGAATCAATTACAGTAAGTCCCATACTTATGAACGAGCTTTCGGAACGGAACCCGTTCATAAGTCCAACAAAGTTCAGCACTTGTAGACAATGGCTGCAAGTGCTGATCAGTGTGTTCTGGTGGTGGGAATCCACCCGTCAGCACAAAGCCACAGTGGGGGAGTGGGGGAGATCGCCAAACCCACATTGCTTGTGTTGGTATGGTGATCTAGGTCGAATGAACCCATGTGAACACGTTTGCATCTTTAACAGTTTGCATGTTGAACATTCGTATGTACAGTAGTAACTGTAATGTCCACTTATGTTGTGTAGCTTTTTATCACAAAAACAAAGACTACATTTTCAGAGACTTCAAGTTGCCTTTTCCTTTGTCCATCCATACAGGGCAAAGTCACCTAATACAGTCCCTCCCCAACAGTACATATTCACCTTTCTGCACTCCCCAGTGCTGCTCTGTTCTCTTCCAGCACCTTGGAAACAAAGCTCCATTAGACCTTCAAAGTTGTTAGAGCTTACAAAGGTCTATAGATTTATTCTCCAGTCCTATCTAAAAGTGTTTGGCACTCCTAGCTGCCGAACAGAAGTAAGGGATGATGAGTGCATTTTGGTCCTTTGGTTTTTACCCACATATTGTATTGTATATTTTTTTGCTGGAGATTTTACAAATGCTTCATTCATGTTCGTATTTTAGGGTCTGTAATAAAAATTTTGCTCTGGTTTAGCTTTTACTGAATTTTTCTTTTACATAATTATTTTAATTGGTTTCTCATAGTAGATCACACTCCTGAGATCATCAGGAGCCACATTTCACCTCTCGAACATTGAGGCAAATTACTCACTCCTACATATGGAATGGCCATTAGACCACATTAGCACCAGGCGAGCATCAGTAATTTATCCATGTCCAGATGGAGAGTTTAGCACCAGAGATGTCAGATTGATGTGTTTCCAACCAAACTGGACAGAAGTGGAAGTTGAAATGTCTTAGTAGATTTGTGACAAGCTTCAACACTGTACTATAAGAAATCTATATGTGCTTTTATGATGCACATATAGTAGGTTTTTATTTTATTCTTATATCTGTTATATTGTATTGTTTTTTTCATTGAGTATACCCATAAACATATGAGTTATATATACAGTAGTGTATTTAGGCTTTTGCCCTAGGCAACACAAATATCGCCTGCCCCCACGGATACCGACCAGCCCCCCTCCCCCTTCCCCCTCCTGCAGAGAGAGCCTGACATTGCTGACATTGACCAACAACATCCCAACAACATTGGCCTTCCATTATCCCCCCTCCCCCGGTGATAGAGAAAAAGACACTCATCTTCACAGCTCTGGACATCTCCAGGAACGCGAGTCAGGCTCTACATACACCATCAAGCAGCCCACAGCTTCTCTCGGATCCCACCTGGTTCCCATGGTGCACATGTCCCTTCTTTCATCCCTTCTTCTGGGGGGAGGTGCTGCCCCCCCTGAAAACTGCCGCCCTAGGCGAGTGCCTTGTTTGCCTTGTGGTAAATATGCCCCTGAGTATATACCTAGGGGCGGACTGACCATTTGGAAACTCGGGCACTGCCCGAGGGCCCGGGGTCAGTAGGGGGCCCCATGAGATGCCCCTGGTACCTTTTTCATAGGCTTTTTTGAGTTGGGCAAGGACACAGGGGCCCCATGATCCCCTATTGCCCAGGGGGCCCCATGAGTTGTCAGTCCGCCCCTGTATATACCCTAACCTTATTTGTATATGGGGTCTGTCCAGAAAGTTTCCAGCCATCTAATATGAAAAATGGCAACATTTATCGAAGAAGATACAAAATCCAAGAAACATTGTACATAGCACAATGGCGGCTCAGTCCCCTTCAAAGAAAGCACCTGGGGACCTCACATGAAATCTTAGACACAGTCGTTTTTGGGATCCCCAGATCAGCTTCTTGTTCTCGCACTCGTAAGTCACTGATCTTTAGTAAATGCAGTCCATATACAGTCAACATTCTCAGGTGTTCTGCTTGTTTGCAGGCCTTTCAGAATGTGAATTCAACAGATTCTTGACTATCTTTGAAGTTTGTAGCACACTTTTTTTTTTTGCACTGCACTGAACGCATCATCCCCGAAAGCCCTCTGGATCACCCAGTCAGTTTCCCAGTCAGCGGAGGAATGTTCAAGCTTAATGCAAAATTTGATGCAGATTTGTTGCTCTACTCGCTCAGTCATTTGGAATGAGATGGCCACCACACAGTACACATGCTCCTTTAATGGCATCTAGTGCCCCCCAATTAGTACAGTGAAGTCGTCATTGTTCATGCATGCGCATTCCAGGCCACTTTCCTAGGCTGCCAGGTTACATCGATGTCATGCAAAACCATTCTTGTTACTTGGCTGGACTTTTTCCTGACAGACCTTGTATATACACGTTTATAGGAGACGTCTATCAATAAACCAACTAGCTCCTCTGGTCAGTTAATGTTGATTATAAAATTCTGTTACTTGTATCTACAATCGGGGTACAACTGCTTATGTATATTCCAATACCCTAAAACAACTTTCTATCCATGGACTTTCTATCCATACACGTCTATGGATGGACCTTCTATCCATACACGGTGCGGCTCACCCACCTCCACAATCTGAACTGGTCTTTCAGGGATTTTGCTAGGCCCTGGCAGGCTCCTGGAGTATCCATCCAAATGCCTTAAGTCCCAGGCCTGCCGCTATTGACTTTTAGGAGGGACCAGAGGGCTAATTGCTAATGCGTAAGGATGCAGTAGCTGCTAGGGCAGAAAATGTCATTCTGTTTGATAGATAAGCATGGGGTTTGGGTTGGCCAATACCATGGGTTAGAGGTAAATCCTGAAGGTATGAGAAAATGTATGTGAAGATTTGACCAGGAGATTTTTCTTAAACCACAATGTACTTCATGTCTTTTGAGCTATGGCCAGCTGGCTTAAAAGGCCAATAATGGGGGTTTTGGATAAATCAGTAACATCACTATACCAGGAGGGACACAGGGCAGCCATAGTGTTGGTGAATTGGTAGCTGTTGTAGGGAAAGCTGTTAAACTGAATTTCACATTCAGCTGTTGTTCCATCCCTACCAAACTTTTTTTTTGGGGGGGAGGGTTATTTTAGGGTTGACATTTTAGGGGGTTTTGTGTATTTAATGTTAATAGGGCCTTTATTTAGGGTTAAACTGCTCTCCCCCCCACATTTAAAAAGGCAGGATTCGTTCAAAAGGTGGTATTTTTGGGGTTTTAAAAATTAAACGCAGCTGTGTCCCACCCCAAATGTGAAGTATAAATCACCTGCAAGTGCTAATTTTCTAATAAAATTAATTAAATTAATTTTAGTGGCTCACAAGCACATTATATATAAATATTTTTAGGGTTTTATTTTGTTGTGTGAGATGTGTAGATTTTTTATGTTGATATGGCCTTTTTTAAGTTGGGGTGCTCAAAGATTTCCCCACAGGCATAAAGCACACTCCCACACCATCCCACTCAGGCATCACCAGCAAGGCTCCTACTTTCCATTCATCACACATCTGCATCAGAGGTTGGTCATCAGCTCTGAGGAAAGGGTTTCGTCCCCGAAACGCGTCAGACATTTGACCGCACTGACAGTGAGAACACCTTGCCAGTTTTACACTGCAGTATTCTGTGCAGTATCGTGTTTATACCAGTAAATTCCTAACCTGTGCTCTAATAAATTTGGGCCTAGCCTCATTTATTAATATTGTCCTGCTGCTGGCGATTTTCATACTATTGTATCTTCTGCAGTTTTTAATCCTTATAGTAAAATTCCTGCCTGTACTCTTTGTCTCTAGTACATTGTGCTCTATTATCCTTGATTATCCTTGATTACAACTGTCCTGCTACTGGCAATTTTTACATTGCATCTGCACTTTAAATAATGCAGTAAAGCCCCAGCTTGTACACCTTATCGCCAGTAAATTTGGGCCTAACCTTTCTATTTAAATTTGTTCTGTTTGTGACCAATTTTACAATGCTCTTCCATCTGCGGTTCCTTAATTCTTCTCTGATTTCTTCATCTATCAGGTTTGAGGGTCTTTGGGGGGTCTGTGGAAGAATTGGAATCATTGCAAAAGGGTGCCCATGAGGTGGTATGTGCTCCCTTTGGTGGGTTGTTTGCGTTACCGGGGATTGTCGGTTGGAAGTTAGTATATATACCCATCTTGGAACTGTCCATGACTTGATGGAGGTGCAGCTGGGGACTGTGGTGGTGCTTGGGTAAAAATTTGGTCAGTGGACACCCAAAGACCCTCTTCTGGCAATACTTGTATATTGTGTTTGGTGCATTTTATTGTCTACTGTTATTTATGTTGTTATAATGGTTATTAATGGCTGTTATAATGGTTGTTAAATAAAGGGCTGCTATGGCCAATTTTATTCTTAGGAATTTTTTTTGTTAGAAAGTTGAAGTAATTATTTTGGAAGAAAAATGAAAGGGACAGTATTGAAGAATTCATCTGTCATGCCATATTAGAGGCAGGCATAGACACAGCATGTCTTCTTCTGCCTATCAATGATCTTAAAACAGGGGTGTCACCGACAACTAATTATTCTGGTTGTCTTGTTCAGGAGACAAGTTAATTTGCATGTAAACAGCACTCCCAGATGGAGGATCTACAGTAAATTATAACAACTCTTCCTTTAGAAACCGTAGAAAACATTTCAGTTTCCCTTAAAAACTCTTTTCTAAACCAGTTGCCACTTTACAATTGATTGAGATTTAGAATACATAAATAGGGATTAAACAAATTTTATTTATTGACTTTTTTATTTATTCGGCTAGAAATTTTGAGCGACATATTTGGTTAGACAGATATCAGTAGACTATAAATGTAAATAAAACATAGAGCGCATAAATAAAATCCAACACAATACAAAAGACTTTATAAAGCCAAGACATGGCTGTTTTTCATTTTTACATAGAAAAAGCCAGAGGTAATTTGGACCTATGTCATTCAGGAAGCAATTCAAGTATTGCTCTTCTGTGGCTGCATATTATAGAAAATGAACCGTATAATATAGCTGGAGAATGCCAAGGTTTCTCTTTAAAGTCAACTTGTCACCAAGCTCTTCAATAGAATACATTTGCTATTTACAAAGGGGTTTTGTGTAGCTTTGGAAAAATAGGATTCCTAAATGGCATTCAAGAGCAAGCGACTGCTGATGTATTTTTCTTTAGGTCCATTTAACATAAATAATATCAACATGGGCTTTTGCAACCCTACATATTTGTTCAAAGTCATTATGGCTTATGATTTTGTACTTGTCCCTGCAACCATTGAAAAAAATTCCAATAAGATGAGTTGCCTTGTTTTAAAGTGTATTTTTTGCTGTCTTTGTCCCCAATGGCGAGATTCATGTGTACTGGTAACCATGGTTACCAAGGAAAGGAGAGGAATCCAAAATTTTAAAGATATACACAGAACAAGAGGGAATGGAAATCTTCCAATGGTGACACCTGTTTCAATGGACACATATCAAAGAGTGGAATTTACCTAATTTTGAGAGATTTCCAATAATTTTCCATGTATATGTATGTGTATTTGAGACAGGAAGTGAAGCGAAGTTTCCCCAATTGTACATATAAAGCAAAAAATAAATTGGCAACTCCTCCCTACACTATTCAAAATAACAATAAAATTGGCTAAATGTACACTTTAAGCCCAATTATACCTTAGGCAAAAGAAGGAGAAATTTGAATCCATGGCATCACGGAAAAATAAAATACAAATACTGCTACAATGCTCACCTTATTTCTGATGTGGTCCACTTCAGGATCCCCTGTTCAGGGATCCAGTGCCACTTCATAAACCATTTGCTTTGAGCCCAGGGTGTCAAAGGTCCACCCCCCAGAACTTGGACTCATAGCCAGGGGTGGACTGACAACTCATGGGGCCCCTGGGCAATAGGGGATCATGGGGCCCGTGTCCTTGCCTAAACTCAAAAAAGCCTATGAAAAAGGTACCAGGGGCATCTCATGGGGCCCCCCTACTGACCCCGGGCCCTCGGGCGGTGCCCGAGTTTCCAAATGGTCAGTCCGCCCCTGCTCATAGCAGAATCCTGCAGAGAATGGTGCGACTTCAATGCCTGGCACTGTTCTCAAAAACATTTAGGGTTTGCCTACCACAAGAGGAAAAAGGTGAAGTAGACCTGTAATGTCATTTGACCAAAAAGATCAATAATAATAGGACAATAACCAATAGGATCTTTTTTTTTTTGCATGGGTGATGGGAGGCAGCAATGGGGAAGAGGAAGTAAATGGGGAGAGGAGAGGACCTGAACCTGGAGTTGGACTTTGAAGACCACCTTCAGCCAACACAAACGTCTTAGCTGGAGCATCCCTAAGCACATGTTGCCCTAATTGTCTTGCTCACAGCCTACTCTATCCTTTGTGAGCAACTCCATTGGGGTGAAAATACTTTTAGCGAGTGCGGTTAATTGGTTTATTGCTTATAGAAAAAGTACTAAGAATGAGCATATCATGGAGTGCAACTCTTCTTCTGAAATAAACAACTTAAGAAGATGAAAGTGTCACAGAAGGCCACACAACAATGGTATCTTCAGTTGGTAAAAGAAGAACAAAGACCAAAAGGAATAATATCTCATTGTGTTTGAATATAACTTCCAAGACTTGTAAGGGATACTATGGGGGTTATTTACTAAAACTAGACAGTGCAAAATCAGGTACAGCTCAGCAAAGAAACCAATCAGCTTCCAGGTTTTATTGCCAAAGCTTAATTGAACAAGCTGAACTTAGAAGCTGCTTGGCTCCCATGAACAACTGCACCAGATTCTGAGTGCTCCAGTTAATATTAGTAAGTTAGTTAGTCTACCCCTATAGGTCATGTGGCAGGAGATTTATTAGAGTGAATAGAGGCAATACAGAGGGTGCACCATGTTTGTGATTGATAATAATTGTTGCAAGAGGATCTTAGTATGGTTGCATGGTCCTGGAATAAAAAGCAGTCGAAGAAGAGGAAAGTATAGCCAAGAAGAGGGAAGGAGAAATATAAATCTAAGTGCGGATAGAGGGAAACAAGGGTGTTGGGTATCGGTAAGGGAATTCCTGTGAGATGGCTGGCGAATAGACGTGTGCATGCGCACAGAAATGCACGATTATGCACACGGACGCGCATGTGCACACACACGGCGAAGATTGGCGCCAGACGGACTATTTAAAAGGTGCCTTTGCTGAGTGCTGACTGGTCTTCAGCTGTTCCCCATTTCCTGCTCGTTCCTGTGTGATTTCCTTGTTGCTGACCTGACTCTGATTACTCTCCTGCTTGATACTGGTTCCTCACTTCGGCTCTGCTCCTGACTTTGGCTTGCTTATGATTTGGTGCCTCGCTGTCTGCCCATTGATGACCCCGGCTATTCCTATGACGTTGCTCCTGTCTCCCTTCCCTGCTTCCTGCCTTGCTCTGGTGCACACCTGGCGATCTACCATACCAGCTCTGCATATCACTACTGTGCCTGAATCGGAGGTTCATCAGTCTTGCAAAGTCTCCAACTGCAAGAGCTGCAAACAACATCTGCTGGCGCTCTTGTCCCCCTGGTCCCTAGACACCCTCTGTTCCACTTCCAGTGGGGTCAGGGCTAGTGACACAAGTGAGGTCGACCTCGTCATTTCAATCTCCAGTCAGGTACGTGACAGTATCAAGATGGGGTTGAAATAAAAATTTAGGAGATAATAGTTCTGAATTGTGGGGATCCCAAGAAAATGATCAATGCGATCCAAGTGGACTAATAAATGGGGCATGTGTCATGATGTCCAGCTACCAGTTCTTCTAGGTGCTGGAGGCACGCTAACTCAGTGCAGCACTCCGCCATTGTGGGAGTAGATGTTAATCTCCACTGTCCTGGAATCACATTCCTGGTAAAAGAATAGGAGCAGACCTTTCTTAGCTATAGGTATGGAGCAAGGAAGCATGGAGATTAAGGGGATTATAGGAGACACAGACATATGTGTATCCATTACCAAAAAAAGTGCCTTGTCAATCAGGGCACTTATGATCAGTGCCCTGATGATCAGTGTAGCCCCACCAGTGCCACCTACCAGTGTCCATCAATGCCACCTGTCAGTGCCCATCAATTCCACCTGCCAGTGCCCATCAGTGCACATCAATGCTACATATCAGTGCTTACCAGTGCACATCAATGCCACATATCAGTGCCCATCTGTGCTGCCTTTCAGTGCCGCCTATCAGTGCCAGTCAGTGCCACCTATGAGTGCTGCCAATCAGTGCCGCCTATCAGTGGCGCCATCAGTGCCGCCCATCAGTTCCTGTCAGTTCAGCCTAACAGTTCCAGTCAGTGCCGCCTATCAGTGCCATATATGAGTACTGCCTTTCAGTGCCCAGCAGTGATGCCTGTCAATGCTCACCAGTGCCTCCTCATCAGTGCCCATCAGTGACACTTATCAGTGCCCATCAGTGTAGCCTATCAGTGCCCATCACTGCAGCCTCATTAGCACACATCAGTGAAGGAGAAAAATTACTCATTTACACAATTTTATAACAGAAACAAAGAAAAAAACTTTTTTTTTTCAAAATTTTCAGTTGTTTTTGGTTTGTTTAGCAAAAAAAAAAAAAAACAGTGGTGATTAAATACTACCAAAGGAAAGCTCTATCTGTCTGAAAAAAATTACAAAAATTTCATTTGGTATAGTGTTGAACAACCGCGCAATTGTCATTCAAAGTGCGCCAGCGCTGAAAGCTGAAAATTGGCCTGGGCAGGAAGGGGGTGAAAGTGCTGGTTAGACAAGTAGTTAAAGAAGGGGAAATCAGAACTGAAGACAAACCACACACTGGAAGACCATCAGTGTTGGACAGCTGGCACCACTTCTTCATCAGGACTCGTCAGGAATGATGGCATGCTGATTCTGCTTGGAATCCATTATTTACCTGTAATGAAAAAGAAGAAGAGTTACTATAAAGGAAGAGTTACTCTACCAACATTTTGAATGACAGATGTAATGCCCCACACACGTTAAGAAAATCGTACAAAAAAATTATGCGGAACCACTGATGGAACTATTTTCTCTTCGTTGATGAGCAGGATATTTTAACCGATAGCGATATTGTGAATGAAAAAATCAGGTTGAAAAATGTTGTAGTTTCGCATACGAACGACCGATTTTTTTATGCGATGGTATGACGGTTGTAGGAAAAAAATCTATCGAGCGCTATCACGCATGAGCGGAAACAGAGGATGACCTGGATGTTTATGTCCAAGGAATCTTCGTAAACACGAACAAAATATCCAAATGTTAAAAGTAGATTGGCCTAATGAGAAAATGAAACCAGAATTCTGCAGATTATATTTATGTATCACTATTTATGTATATAGGTCATGTAATAAACTATATTATACTCATTGCTGTTAATTGTGTATATCGCTCGTTCTGGGCGTGGCTACAAGGTCACACGCACACCGCATCACTTCCACTTTTATGGAAGATGTCAACACTACGTATTGCCCGACGAACGATTTTTTTAGATTGGTTAATGTGGGCCACGATTTTGAACAACGAATGAACGCCTCTTGGTCGTCGGATGACCGATCGGTCGATTTTCTAATCGTGTATTCCCACCTTAAGTTAAGATGCCCACTTTTAACCACCTCCCGTCTGACCGTTTATATAAACAGCTGGACGGTGGCAGTTCAGAGTCGGGTGGCCGTTTATAAACGGCCTTCCCACACCCTGCTTGTGTCCGCTCCCTTGGAGCACACAGCCAGGGGCGGACTGACAACTCATGGGGCCCCTGGGCAATAGGGGATCATGGGGCCCCAGTGTCCTTGCTCAAACTCAAAAAAGCCTATGAAAAAGGTACCAGGGGCATCTCATGGGGCCCCCTACTGACCCCGGACCCTCGGGCAGTGCTCGAGTTTCCAAATGGTCAGTCCGCCCCTGCACACAGCACCACGATCCGGAGCCCACTGTGCCCTCCGGACACAGTGGAACACCAATCATCGGACGTGGCCTCTGTTCGAGATCACGATCATGTGATCACTGATTGGCCAATCAGTGATCACATGCAGAGTAGTAAGCAAGATGTCAGTTGTGACATCATTGCTTACTACGTGTGAAATCTGTGAATGATCACAGAGGTCACATGGTACAAGGCTATTCACAACAGCCTTGTACCATGTGACAAGCTGTGACCAATTACAGCTCACTCAGTAGTTCTCAATGGCTGCAAGAATGCAGCTAGAGAGAAGGAGAAATAATTGCTTTTACATCCTTTATGAGTGTAAAAGCAATCAGTGTAAAAAAAAAAAAATCTTCATCACCCCCCACAAGCAGTACAATGTCCCCATGGTGACACTGTACTGCTAGGGAGACAGTATGTAAAAAAAAAAAAAAAAAAAAATAATATAAAAAAATAAAAAAAATGTCAAAAAAAGTTTTAAAATGATAATTTTTGGTTATAAACTAATTTGGGTTATTTTTTTTTTTACTAAAAATATAACGGAATACATTTTGGCCAAGATTAATAATGAAATATTATTTATTTGCAAAATGTTATAAGAAAAACACTTTTTTTCAAAATGTTTGAACTTTTTAATTTACATAGCAAAAAAAAAAAAAAATTGGTGAATAAATACAACCAAAATGAAGCTTTATCTGTCTCAAAAAAATGCTAAAAAATTCATATGGGTACAGTGTTGCATGACCGCGCAATTGTCATTCAAAGTGTGATAGCGCTGAAAGCTGAAAATTGGCCTGGACAGGAAGGGGGTAAAAGTGTCCGGACTGGAAGGGGTTAAATCATGTTGGGTAAAGCCTTCGTGTTAGAATCTAAGACAGTTTATAATGTGCATAATGAGCTTAAGAGAAATCAACAGACAGGTTTGGGAAAAGCTGGCTTCACCGCAGGGGCGGACTGACAACTCCTGGGGCCCCTGGGCAATAGGGGATCATGAGGCCCCCGTGTCCTTGCCCAAACTCAAAAAAGCCTATGAAAAAGGTACCAGGGGCATCTCATGGGCCCCCTACTGACCCCAGGCCCTCGGGCAGTGCCCGAGTTTCCAAATGGTCAGTCCGCCCCTGCTTCGCCGGTCATGGCATACAAGATAGCGTCTACTGGCGAGAAGGTTTGGGTCTGTTATTACGGTGAGGGATGAATCAATCTGTAAACAAATGGTAATGGCAGAAAGGATATTAATTTGAGCAGACAAAAATCAGGGGGGCCAACACTTTGACAGCGATGGCTTTGCAGGGATAATGTCACGTGGAAAAAAAGGCATGACCTCAGAGCCATTAGTTTGTGCCTGTCGTTGGCAGCACCTGGTACCATCCTCCTTCCATTGCCTCCCTCTCCAATCTGCATTGACGCAAGCCAGTGAAGGCCTGGAGATCTGTGGACAGGCTGGTATTTAAAGAAAGCGGGTTCCATCCTTTGGATGGCATGAGACGCCTGGATGCTGCACAGCTGGAGGCATTGATAAAACATCACAGAGAACACCAGGCTGACAGTGGGAGATAATTGACAGCTATTTATAATGCAGAGTAATGTGTTCATGTCAGACGAAATTCATCCATTATCATGCATTAGATCTACACATTGCACCCATTGTAGGAGTAGGGTGGTAGGGTATGTAGAGTTGGGTTTAGGACTGGCCCTTAACCTCCCTAGCGGTCTGATTATGTCAGTATTTCTGTGCTCAAAGCGGTACTTTTTTTGCATGGAAATATGTATTTTTTTATTGTAGGTCTGTAATTCTTAGGAATAACTCACCGAAATCTGTCCGAACAAGAGTCTAGTAAACATCCCGGAGATGATAAAATTTGAAATACGAAATCATAAATTATAATATAATAAATAATCATAAAAATAATAATATAATAATAATAAATTTAATTCAATAATGTAATCAAACCAAAAACACTGAAATTTGAAATAGAGCGCCAAGTTCGCACATCGCTGAGCAAAGTCGCAAAATCGTTTTCAGTGTCTGATGAGGAATTTCCCCCACGAATCATTATCACTCAATTCTGCAAGTGGTTCTGATTTACTATCGCTGTTCTCTAGCCGGTCTAAAACCGCTTTTGACCTAAAGAGACGCTTTTTGGACGCCATGGACGTTTCTCAGTTTCCAGGCAGAAAGAACAGTAAAAATGCAGGCAGGGCGCCGGACACAGCAGTCGGGACAAAATGTATGTGAAATGGTTGTAATGTTATACTATGTGATTTTAGTATATTAGTGAATGTCACTTTTTAAAATTTTAAAATTTCCCGCCGGTTACGTCCCCCGTATGTCCCGACGCCGCAGCGAACGGAACCCGGAAGGCGGATGCCGGCATCGGCTGGAGGAGATGGCCGGGGACACTGCAGGGGGGACATCGCGGGAGCGCTGGACAAGGTAAGTGATTGAGGGATCCTGGAGGAACGCCGCAGGGTATTCCCAAGTGTAGCTCGGGGTTACCGCTTGTGGTGCTGAAACATTACCCCGAGCTACACTCAGGAATACCGCCAGGGAGGTTAAAGTGTTACTAAACCACGGACGCTGCATTCACTATATCAGGTCTCCCCGGACCCTACATTCACTATATCTTGTCTCCCCGGACCCCGCATTCACTAAAGCTGGTCTCCCCGGACCCTGCATTCGCTATATCTGGTCTCCCCAGACCCTGCATTCACTATATCAGGTCTCCCCCGACCCTGCATTCACTATATCTGGTCTCCCCGGACCCTGCATTCACTATATCTGGTCTCCCTGGACCCTGCATTTACTATATCAGGTCTCCCTGGACCCTGCATTCACTATATCTGGTCTCCCTGGACCCTGCATTCACTATATCAGGTCTCCCCCGACCCTGCATTCACTATATCTGGTCTCCCTGGACCCTGCATTCACTATATCAGGTCTCCCCCGACCCTGCATTCACTATATCTGGTCTCCCCGGACCCTGCATTCACTATATCTGGTCTCCCCGGACCCTGTATTCACTATATCTGGTCTCCCCGGACCCCGCATTCACTATATCTGGTCTCCCCAGACCCTGCAGTCACTATATCTGCTCTCCTCGTACCCTACATTCACTATATCTGGTCTCCCGCAGTACACAAAACATGGAAATGCAATTATTTTAGCAAATATAAACTGCTAAATACCTTTTTTCATCAGCTGTATATAGCAGTCTTGTGACTTCTATCAGTGTCCAGCAAAGAATTGGTTAAAGCTTATAGGAAGCGTTTTAATACAGGGATCTCCAACCTGGCTTATAAATCAGCCCTAGCCCATTAAAGGACAGATTGACTAAAGCTGGATCCTCCTGCATACAGGTCCACTCCACCCCGCTTCCTGCCCTGTCCAGGGCCTACATGTGTTGGTTACATACTCACAGGTGTGGAGTGACTCCCTTTGTCTCCTCGCTACATCACTTGTGGGAAGGCTCTACCTACAAGGAGCCTAACACCTAGTGTCACTACGTGTTGCACCAGACACTATTCTGTGGCAAAATTGCTAACTGCACCTGCCTACATGACAGAGAACTTGCATCTTCAGAAGGAAAGCTCAGAGTTGAAGAATAAAACAGTGCAGCGCTAGTAAAAACGTCTAAATAATAAAGTAAATATAAATATGTTCAAATAATCAAATAATCACATCTGTGATAGCTAATAAATAAATATACTGGAGAAAAAGTCCCACAATTTCAAACCGGTGTTAGTGCCCTGTATTAGTAAGAGAAATACGCACTCACCAGATGTGCACTAATTAAGTGCATTGTATAATATATCCTGGTATCAATAGGTGGTCATCTGGGTCAAAAGGTGGAACAGGCTCCCTCTTAGGATGACAAGGATCCAGGGACTTTAGTGTAGTTATTCCAGGGATGTCCAGAGTTCCCCATTAGGGATGGGTGAGTGCAGCTCTCGTAGGGTCAGACAGGAGGCTCCCTCTCTGGATACTCAGGATACTAGGTGTCTAAAGGAAATTATACTCCCCACCAGGGGCCAAACACAGAAGGATGCCCATAGTGAAGTAGGTTTAAACAACAATTTATTTGATTAAATATAAAAGATGCATCCAGGAAAGTGAAAATTATTAAAAATGGAGCATAGGACTAACTGTCCCTATAGAGAAATGACCGCTGGAGCTCCACGATCCTCCGACGGCGTGACGTCATGGCGTGAGAGCATCGTGGAGCTCCGGCGGCCATTTCAGGACACTGACACCGGTTTGAAATTGTGGGATTTTTTCTCCAGTATATTTATTTATTAGCTATAACAGATGTGATTATTTGATTATCTGAACGTATTTATATTTACTTTATTATTTGGACATTTGTACTACCGCTGCACTGTTTTATTCTTCATTTATATAAGGATTTTTTTGGTTGCCTTGAGTGCACAGCGGCTTATTGGGATAGCGCTCACTTTTACCCATTTTATACCAAAGCTCAGAGTTGACAGCAAGGGCGGACTGACAACTCATGGGGCCCCCGGGCAATAGGGGATCATGGGGCCCCTGTGTCCTTGCCCAAACTCAAAAAAGCCTATGAAAAAGGTACCAGGAGCATCTCATGGGGTCCCCTACTGACCCCGGGCCCTCGGGCAGTGCCCGAGTTTCCAAATGGTCAGTCCGCCCCTGCTTCACCGGTCACGGCATACAAGATAGCGTCTACTGGCGAGAAGGTTTGGGTCTGTTATTACGGTGAGGGATGAATCAATCTGTAAAGAAATGGTAATGGCAGAAAGGATATTAATTTCAGTAGACAAAAATCAGGGGGGCCAACACTTTGACAGCGATGGCTTTGCAGGGATAATGTCACGTGGAAAAAAAAGCCATGACCCCAGAGCCATTAGTTTGTGCCTGTCGTTGACAGCACCTGGTACCATCCTCCTTCCATTGCCTCCCCCTCCCCACCACCTCCATTAGGTTCTTATCTGACTTGCCGGCCTGCACCATTTCTGGCCTTTAACATACGCTGCAGCAAAAAACAACTTATATTATCCCTGTTCCAATCTGCATTGACGCAAGCCAGTGAAGGCCTGGAGATCTGTGGACAGGCTGGTATTTAAAGAAAGCAGGTTCCATCCTTTGGATGGCCTGAGACGCCTGGATGCTGCACAGCTGGAGGCATTGATAAAACATCACAGAGAACACCAGGCTGACAGAGTTGACAGCAGGGGCGGACTGACAACTCATGGGGCCCCCGGGCAATAGGGGATCATGGGGCCCCTGTGTCCTTGCCCAAACTCAAAAAAGCCTATGAAAAAGGTACCAGGGGCATCTCATGGGGCCCCCTACTGACCCCAGGCCCTCGGGCAATGCCCAAGTTTCCAAATGGTCAGTCCGCCCCTGGTTGACAGCCTCCATACTTGTTTAGTAAAGGTTTAGCATGGCTGTCGTGTGAAAAATATAGGAGATATTTTTCTAAAAAAAGTTGACCGGCTGTGCATGGATTCATTACTTTTGAGCTAGAAAGCAAGACCAAGACTGCAGCGGAAGTCAAAAACCTTCAGAGGCCTTCTGCAATGGCAGTCCTTATGTTTTAATTACACTATTCTTTCATTAGAAGCACTCCAGGAAGGACAAAAGCAGGATCCATGGACCACCCAGATATTAGTAGTGGACAGGGGCGGACTGACCATTTGGAAACTCGGGCACTGCCCGAGGGCCCCGGGGTCAGTAGGGGGCCCCATGAGATGCCCCTGGTACCTTTTTCATAGGCTTTTTTGAGTTTGGGCAAGGACACAGGGGCCCCGTGATCCCCTATTGCCCGGGGACCCCATGAGTTGTCAGTCCGCCCCTGGTAGTGGATCAAAGCCAGTGGTTATGGTTTCCCAAAACAACACATTGGAGTGACTATTGAGCTGGCTAGACCTTACATTCAAGTATCTGTACTACTGTAGTTGATTGCTTCCATTTTGTGTTGCTTTGTTACATGACTACATTGTTTACCTGCTTGCTTGCTTTGGAAATTTTTTATCTTTTAGCTATCTCAACTAGCAAGTTTCATAACCAGACTTGTTCTGTAACTTCATTCTTCAAATAAGTGTGATTACTCTTTCCATGAGACTCAAGGAGCCATCACTTGTGCTTTAAAATTCGCCCCCGCCCTGTTACTGCCCTGGAAGTAGGTTGTGGGCATTAGATATATGTACGCAGACAACATTCAGTCTTGTCAGAGAATGACAGATAATGGAGATGAATGCACTCGGCTCATCATCTGCAGAAGGAACATAAAGATAACTCAGGACTTTTTCCAAATAACTGATCGGTACTTTTCAGCATTCATGCCTTGGCACTCCTAAATTTTGGATGAGGACTGGTAGCTTTTTACTTTAATTAATTAATTAATTAATTAATTAAATACTTCAAGCACCCCGTACCGTAAGATTAGAGTTTGGTTTTATGTTAGGGTCAAGGTTTAGTGATTGAAGTTGGGATTTGGGGAGTAATCGGCAAGTGAATTGTTAAGGGCAGAGCAGAATTTCCCAAAAGCATGAGGGTTTTTTTTTTGTTGACAGCTGTCCCAAGGAGTCCCGGAAATAAATGTCTGTCACGGAAAGCTGAGCTGCTTTCAGTGAATTTCATGCAGATGGCACCAAGACAGATGTTGCCAGGTGGGGCGGGTAACAGACATAACTTGTGTCACACATATCCCTCCCCCTACCTCCTCCGGCATAAAATGCATGAAGGTAAAATAACTTGAGCCCGTAGAACCAATGTAACCACTTTCTTGCCGAATGACGGCTACAGTGCGGTCGTCCAGTTCTGGGTGGGTGTCATATGATGTCCTCCCAGAACGCTCCTCCCACGCACCCCCAGCAGCGTGCACCTATCGCTCTCTGTGGTCGCTGTGAAGGACACAATTGCAGCAACCTTTTACCACGTGATCAGCTGTGTCCAATCACAGCTGACCACCATGTAAATACACTTGCCAGGGATCGGCACTACTTTTCACAGCACGAGGAAAGTACTGCCGATAACCGGCAACTGTCAAAGGAGACATCTGCACTGATAATCAGGGCGCTGTGCAGCCCCAAAAGTGCCCATCAGTGACAACAGTGCAGCCTGAGCAGGAAGGGGGTAAAAGTGCCAAGTAAGCAAGTAGGTAACAGACATAACTTGTGTCACACATATCTCTCCCCCTACCTCCTCCGGCATAAAATGCATGAAGGTAAAATAACTCCAGCCCGTAGAACCAATGTAACCACTTTCTTGCTGAATGACGGCTACAGTGCGGTCGTCCAGTTTTGGGTGGGCGTCATATGATGTCCTCCCAGAACGCTCCTCCCACGCACCCCCAGCAGCGTGGACCCATCGCTCTCTGTGGTCGCTGTGAAGGACACAGCGACCACATGACATGGTAAAAGGCCAATCGCAGCAGCCTTTTACCACGTGATCAGCTGTGTCCAATCACAGCTGACCACCATGTAAATACACTTGCCAGGGATCGGCACTACTTTTCACAGCACGAGGAAAGTACTGCCGATAACCGGCAACTGTCAAAGGAGACATCTGCACTGATAATCAGGGTGCTGTGCAGCCCCAAAAGTGCCCATCAGTGACAACAGTGCAGCCTGAGCAGGAAGGGGGTAAAAGTGCCCAGTAAGCAAGTGGGTAACAGACATAACTTGTGTCACACATATCCCTACCTCCTCCGGCATAAAATGCATGAAGGTAAAATAACTTGAGCCTGTAGAACCAATGTAACCACTTTCTTGTTGAATGACAGCTACAGTGCGGTCGTCCAGTTTTGGGTGGGCGTCATATGATGTCCTCCCAGAACACTCCTTCCACGCACCCCCAGCAGCGTGCACCCATCGCTCTCTGTGGTCGCTGTGAAGGACACAGCGACCACATGACATGGTAAAAGGCCAATCGCAGCAGCCTTTTACCACATGATCAGCTGTGTCCAATCACAGCTGACCACCATGTAAATACACTTGCCAGGGATCGGCACTACTTTTCACAGCACGAGGAAAGTACTGCCGATAACCGGCAACTGTCAAAGGAGACATCTGCACTGATAATCAGGGCGCTGTGCAGCCCCAAAAGTGCCCATCAGTGACAACAGTGCAGCCTGAGCAGGAAGGGGGTAAAAGTGCCCAGTAAGCAAGTGGCTAAGTCTGATTCCAACTTGGTTTCATCCGTGCCAAACCAAAAACAATTGTTTTCCTCTGTGTTTCACAATTACTGCAAATTGCCTCCCATGTAAAAGAAATAGGCAGATAAATTTTTTTTTTCATCATTACAGTGAAAGTGGCGATTCTATTTCTCTGCAGTGATGTCCGCATGAGATGAGTCATACCGATGAACGAACCTTTAAAAATTCAAATTTCTTAAAGTCTCTTCTAAGCCGTGCTTGCCATCAGAGGGATGTGGAGGTGAGATGTGGCATCTTACAAATGACAGGGAGAGGAATACGTTAACCCTAGTGGGGCAACGCGGCGCTCGTGTCGAATGCAGTTATACATATTTAACACAGTCGGGACCATGTGACGCGCTCAATCATTTCCCATTCTTCAGCTGAGGAAACTATTTTTACAGCTTAGCTCAGGTCAGAGGTGTCTGGGAAGCGATTTACATAAAAAGCTTTGTAGGTCTCCAATAAGGAACAAAGGTAAAGGCTGAAAGCCTCGGGTCGAAGGTCCGACCATGCGAGTCAGATGCAACTACATCCATCGAATGTAAAGGACTTTCAGCTGTCTATTTGACATGGGAAAATGGAAATTTTACTGTCATCATCGCACTGTGTCTTCATATGCAAGTGTCAGAAAAATGCTTTCTCCTCTTTTTTTTTCCCTTCAGCTTGTTAAAGAGGTAGTGGAGTTATTTGAAACAGATCTATAGACAAACAACTGAACCCATAGCTGAAATACATATGTGTGGGTTGTTTAACCTGCCAAGGGATTGCTAAATCTAATCAGCCGCTTTTGAGATTTATTGGCTGTCCAACAGCGTAGGTTAAAATTCAAAACAACTGCGTTTAGTGTCAAAATATCCCACCGGGGCAGACTGACAACTCATGGGACCCCCGGGCAATAGGGGATCATGGGGCCCCTGTGTCCTTGCCCAAACTCAAAAAAGCCTATGAAAAAGGTACCAGGGGCATCTCATGGGGCCCCCTACTGACCCCAGGCCCCCGAGTTTCAAAATGATCAGTCCGCCCCTGTATCCCACCCAAAATACCCAATACCAGTGAAATATATATATCTATTCAGTCGTATCCGACCCTTGGCGATTGCATGGACTGTTACTTGTAAGTGACTTTTTCCATGAATTCTCTTAGCAATTATTTTTACAGGGTAGGTTGCCAGGTTTTTCCCCAACCCCCACCATGCAGGAGATCCCACATGGCCTGGGATGAAACTAGGACAATTTAGACAGGAGCCAATTAACCTATCAGCATGTCTTTGGAGTGTGGGAGGAAACTGGAGTACCTGGAGGAAACCCACGCAGGCACAGGGAGAACATTCAAACTCCATGCAGGAGGCACCATGGTCGGGAATCAAACCCATGACCCATTTACTGCAAGGCAGATCTGCTAACCACTAAGCCACTGTGCCGCCCATGAAATATATATATATATATATGGAAATAGATAGGTTACATACAGTGGTGTATTTAGGTTTCATGTTGCCCTAGGCAACACAAAAAAAGTCGGCTCCCACCCACCACCACCACGGAGAGACCTTGACACCGACCAACAGCCCCTTCCCCCACGAAGTTGAAGAAAGCCTGACAATACCCTAGCCCCCCACCCGAGTGATCCTCCCACTACCGCCGCCCCCCCATACACTGGCAACCTTCACCCCGGCAACAGATAGACACTCACCTTCACAACTCCGGACATCCCCGGGAACAAGAATCAGGATCTGCATACACCATCAAGAAGCCCGCAGCCTCTCCCACTTGGTCCCTAAGCTGCGTGTGTCTCTTTTTCCATCCCTTCTTTCGGGATCAGCCCCAACGCACTTTGTCGTAGAGGACATTCTCAAGGGACTGGCCCCTTGAAAATGTCCTGTACGGTCAAAGGCCTGGGGCAGAGCCTGTGCTAACTTCATCACACAACCCAGACTAAGGGCGTTGTTGTTTTTATTGTTTAATGTGATTATGCACATCTTGTTTGTGAGTAGCTTTACAGTGTGTAGCTCAATAAATCTACTGGTGTTATACTATGAGATTTGTTGCTTTCTTTGACGGATCCTCACTCTGTCTCTTTCTCTATATATATATACACTGCTCAAAAAAATTAAATGGAACACTTTATAATCAGAGTATAGCATCAAGTCAATGAAACTCCTGGGATATTGATCTGGTCAGTTAAGTAGCAGAGGGGGTTGATAATCAGTCACAGCTGCTTTGGTGTTAATGAAATTAACAACAGGTGCACTAGATGGGTAACAATGAAACAACCCCCAAAACAGGAATGGTTTTACAGGTGGAGGCCACTGACATTTTTTTCCCTGGTCATCGTTTCTGACTGTTTTTTACTAGTTTTGCATTTGGCTAGGGTCAGTGTCACTACTGGTGGCATGAGGTGATACCTGGACCTTACAGAGCTTTCACAGGCAGTCCAACTCCTCCAGCATGGCACATCAATATGTGCCATTGCCAGAAGGTTTGCTGTGTCTCCCAGAACAGTCTCAAGTGCATGGAGAAGATTTCAGGAGACAGGCAGTTACTCTCGGAGAGCTGGAAAGGGCTGTAGAAAGTCCTGAGCCTATCAGCAGAACCAGTATCTGCTCCTTTGTGCAGGGAGGAACAGGATGAGCACTGTCAGAGCCCTACAAAATGACCTCCAGCAGGCTACTGGTGTGAACGTCATTGAACACCACAATTGGCAGGTCCACCACTGGCGCCCTGTGCTTTTCACAGATGAGAGCAGGTTCACCCTGAGCACATGTGACAGACGTGAAAGGGGCTGGAGAAACAATGGAGTTATGCTGCCTGTAACATCGTTCAGTATTACCGTTTTGGTGGTGGGTCAGTGATGGTCTGGGGAGGTACATCCATGGGGGGATGCACAGACCTCTACAGGCTAGACAATGGCACCCTGACTGCCATTAGGTTTCGGGATGAAATCCTTGGACCCATTGTCAGACCCTATGCTGGTGCAATGGGTCCTGGGTTCCTCCTGGTGCACGGCAATGCCCAGCCTCATGTGGGGAGAGTATGCCGGCAGTTCCTGAAGCATGAAGGAATCAATACCATTGAATGGCCCCCACACTCGCCTGACCTAAATCCAATAGAACACCTCTGGGATATCATGTTTCTGTCCATCTGACGTCGCCAGATTGCTTCTCAGACTGTCCAGGAGCTCAGTAATGCCCTGGTCCATATCCAGGATGAAATATCCCAGGACACCATCCATCGTCTCATTAGGAGCATGCCCCAACGTTGTCAGGCCTGCAAGCTGTTGCGAAACTACAAGTCCCATCATGCCTCTGCCTTTGGGAGTCATGCTTGTAACTGTCAATCTTGCAATGCCTCATGGGATTTGTAGTTTTTCAACAGCTGAAGGGCCACCACTTTGACACCTGTGCTAGGGATTCCTTACAGTGCCTTGAGAAAGTTATCTGATTAGACACTGAACTCTTTAGAGACTTTGGTGGCCATCTTGGTTGAGGGAACTTTTTAAATAAGGGAACCCATATCATTTTGGTGCGCTTATGGTGAGTGTACAGTCAGGGGCAGGAATCCGCTTGTGAGGGACAGTACTAGCGCTTAGGCACGTTTACACACATTTTTGCTGTGTTTGGTGTTCTGTGGCCAAAACATTCCTCTCCTGGACTTTTAACTGTCTCTAAATTCTGGTAAAAGCCTATGTGTACATGGGTTGAGTTTAGGGGCTTTGGCAAAAAAAACACCCAAAGCTCCTAAACTCACGTTTAGGATCAGCAGTGTACATGAGTTGGCCCTTAAGTCCTCAGAGGTTGAACTGGATGGACCTGCACCTTTTTGTTCAACCTTATTAACTATGTAACAAAGTCCTAGTTTTTATTAGAATTTTTTTTTCTATGCTTAATTTGGTTGCAGAATTTGTTGGTTATCTCTTGAGTCGTGACTTGGTATAACACAAGCCAGAGGGGCTGTCTTATATTAGTTGTAACGCTCAAGGATAAGAGAATATTGCATATTTTTCCTTTTCTATTGCTTTTTGCAGTTTTTTCATAAAGGATTATTTTAAGCCTATTGTTAATGAGCACCGAAAACACGGTGTACGGATCACCATCAAATGCATTCCGATGAGGGGAATACCTAATTATTTCAAGGGTAATAGCTGTATTTTCAGAAGCAGCGCAGTGCTGAAATGTATCAGAGATAATGCGGAAAAAAGCATCAAAACAACAGCAATGGCGTACCATTTTCACAGATTCAAAGGAACAATAGAAAAAGGAAACTTTATAAAGGGAAAATTGAGACAGCTGGGGATATATAGTCATAGGTCTTTGTTTATGGTCATAGTTCAACGGTAAAACCAATAAATTACTATTGGTACCCTGTGACAGGAGTGACTTTGGGGGGTGGGGAGACCCCTGTCTCAGCTCCCCATATCCCTATTATGTGTAAGTCACCCTGTGCCTCTTAGGGGTACAGGGTGGAATGTCCTGATATTGTGTAGACATGTATAGGTGGGGGTTGGTCATCATTTACTGCCATGTGGTGCATCCCATAGTTCTATTGTGTGTCTTGCTTGGGAGCCAACTCTTTTGGGATGTATGTGTCTATGTGTACTGGCTTGGTGGGGGGTGTTTTCGGCAGCCCTTCCCCCTGATGGGGTTGTCTGCTGATGTGTCTCTGGTTGCTAGATTTGGTTTGCCCCACCCTGTGTCCATATGCAGGGAGGGGGGTTGTTCCCTTGAATGTGTATATATCTTGTATCTATGTTAAAATAAAGCAAGATATCTCCTGGTTTCCTTCAAGTAAGGTGCTGTCTTGTCTTGTATGGTCAGCGGTGGTGTCCGTGGATCTGTGTTCGGACAGGGAAGCGGGAGGCTAACGGAAATACCCTAGTACAGTCGGGGTCCGGTTCCGTTACATACCCCATCTCCCTCATGTGATCTTCCACCCTGTTCTGGTTGTGATGAAGCCTGTCTGTATGCTGGACTCCAATTGATCTTTTTGCCATTCCTTTCATTGACATCATCATGGCGGCACCGTATTCAGTGCAGGATAGATGCCCTTGTTATCAAAATGGGACTTCATAGCTGCTAGAAGTGTCCACCCACTTTGCAGCACTGAAGAGCGAATGAAACATTGGCTGTCACAGTGTTCTGTTTGAAATGCTGCTTTATACATTGACATACCTCCTTACACCTACTCTGCCTAGACAGTATGGACGCTTGCTGACTTGGCATCGGCCACAGGTAGCTTAACTCTTCAATATTACACATGCACTATATTGCCAAAAGTATTGGGCTGCCTGCCTTTACACGCACATGAACTTTAATGACATCCCAGTCTTAGTCCGTAGGGTTCAATATTGAGCTGGCCCTGCCCTTTGCAGCTATAACAGCTTCAACTCTTCTGGGAAGGCCGTCCACAAGGAATAGGAGGGTGTCTTTGAGATGGTTTGACCATTCTTCCAGAAGCATGATTTTGCACAGAGCAGCCCCAATCCTCCTCTTCTTGGGTCCCCTACTGGTGATCCTTGCCCTTCCCTTTTGCTAGGCTCCCCCATAACAAGCTGCTTGCACAGGGTACACTCATGAGTGCTCACTTCCGAACCAAGCAGCAGACAAAAATAACACTTAATGCTCTGAATTGAAACAAGTACACACTATAGAGCAGTGGTTCTCAACCTTTCTAATGCCGCGACCCCTTAATACAGTTCCTCATCTTGTGGTGACCCCCAACCATAAAATTATTTTCGTTGCTACTTCATAACTGTAATTTTGCAGTGGGAGGACTAGTGCCACATCATTGGTGTCAGTGGAAGGAGTAGTGCCCCATCACTGATGTCAGTGGGATGAATAGTGTCCCATCGTTGGTATCAGTGGGAGGAATAGTGCCCCATCATTGGTGTCAGTGGGAGGAATAGTGCCCCATCGTTGGTGTCAGTGGGAGGAATAGTGCCCCATCGTTGGTGTCAGTGGGAGGAATAGTGCCCCATCGTTGGTGTCAGTGGGAGGAATAGTGCCCCATCGTTGGCGTCAGTGGGGGGAATAGTGCCCCATCGTTGGTGTCAGTGGGGGGAATAGTGCCCCATCGTTGGTGTCAGTGGGGGGAATAGTGCCCCATCGTTGGTGTCAGTGAGAGGAATAGTGCCCCATCGTTGGTGTCAGTGAGAGGAATAGTGTCCCATCGTTGGTGTCAGTGGGAGGAATAGTGTCCCATCGTTGGTGTCAGTGGGAGGAATAGTGTCCCATCGTTGGTGTCAGTGGGAGGAATAGTGTCCCATCATTGGTGTCAGTGGGAGGAATAGTGTCCCATCATTGGTGTCAGTGGGAGGAATAGTGTCCCATCATTGGTGTCAGTGGGAGGAATAGTGTCCCATCATTGGTGTCAGTGGGAGGAATAGTGCCCCATCATTGGTGTCAGTGGGAGGAATAGTGCCCCATCATTGGTGTCAGTGGGAGGAATAGTGCCCCATTATTGATGTCAGTGTGGTGGAGGGGGGAATAGTGCCCCATCATTGGGGTCAGTGGGGGGGGGAATAGTGTCCCATCGTTGGTGTCGGTGGGGGGAGGAATAGTGCCCCATTCTTGGTGTCAGTGGGAGGAATAGTGCCCCATCGTTGGTGTCAGTGGGGGGAGGAATAGTGCCCCATCGTTGGTGTCAGTGGGGGGAGGAATAGTGCCCCATTGTTGGTGTCAGTGGGGGGAGGAATAGTGCCCCATCGTTGGTGTCAGTGGGAGGAATAGTGCCCCATCATTGATGTCAGTGTGGTGGAGGGGGGAATAGTGCCCCATCATTGGGGTCAGTGGGGGGGGGGATAGTGTCCCATCGTTGGTGTCGGTGGGGGGAGGAATAGTGCTCCATTGTTGGTGTCAGTGGGGGGAGGAATAGTGCCCCATCGTTGGTATTAGTGACAGCAATGATGGGGCACTATTCCTCCCACTGACACCTATGATACTTACCTTGCTGACTCCTGCTCCAGCCTGGGCTCGCTCTCTCCCTCTCCCATCTACAGCCTGCATACCTGGCTGCAGCAGCAAAATTTGCACTTACCTGTCAGCTGTCTTCCTTCTCTGGCCGCTCTCCTCTTCACTTGCTCCTGCAGCTCCCTCGATCTTCTTTGATCTACGCGCACTGCCGCTCGGCTCCTCCTCTTCAAGCTCCACCTCCTCGCCGGTGATTGGTGGCCTGTGTGCCTCTCCTGAGCTACAGTTCCGGTGGCCAATCAGCGGCGAGGAGGCAGAGCTGTTGAGCGATCCCGGAGGTGTGGCCAGGTGACAGGGGCAGCATATCATCCCACCCACACATCGCCTGAGACGGAGGAGCGGTGTCTCGGTTCCTAAGACCATCGGAAATATGTGTTTTCCGATGGTCTTAGGCGACCCCTGGGAAATGGTCGTTCGACCCCCAAAGGTTGAGAACCGCTGCTATAGAGGGATATGCTTTGTTTATATTTCATGTCTAAAGTTTACAACCACTTTAAGTAAAAGAAACTATGAAAATTAAAGTTAGCATAGCACCCACCGAGCATGACCCATTCAAGTGAATGGAGCTGTTCTTCAAGCACCCAGCAATGTGTGCAATGCACATGGTTGCAGCGTGCTTGTGTGGGGTTCTAGGGGTTAAAGTGTTTCTAAACCCAGGACCCTGCATTCACTATATCTGGTCTCCCAGGACCCTGCATTCACTATATCTGCTCTCTCACAGTACACAGAACATGGAAATGCAATTATTTTAGTAAATATAAACTGCTAAATACCTTTTTCTCATCAGCAGTTAGAGCAGTCTTGTGACTTCTGTCAATGTCCAGCTGAGCACTGGTTAACCTTGTAGGAGGAGTTTTTTATTCTGCTCTGACTGTCCTATGAAGCTGCATAACCCCTGACCTTTTGTCTAGACAGAGCTGATTGTCCCTGTGCTGATCACATGCACCCTCCCACAAAAAACAAACTCTCTAGCAATACACACCAAACTGAGCATGTGCAGAGTGTCTCCTAGAGCTCTGTACTATCAGATGCATTGCAGACAGTAGAAGAAGGGGAGGATCAGAGAAGACAGGTTCAAACAGCCTTCTTACACAATGTTGAAGATTAACCTCTTAGGTTCCACAGTGAGTATAACAAGCATGCTTTACTGCAGATACAGACTGATTGTACTGTTGTGGGTTTAGTAACACTTTAAAGCAGGCAGTGAGGAGGCGTTGCCTGTCAAATGCTCTCTTTCATGCTTTTCTGGGGGGGGGGGGGACTTCGTCTGGATCAATTGTGGGTATAGGACTAAGGTTTTTTTTTTTTTTTTGGTTGAACTGGATGGACTTTTGTCTTTTTTCTGGCAGACTTATGCACACCATACATGGTTCGAATTCCGAATGATTTTTCCTCCGAAAATCGAAAATGTTGTTTTCGGTAATCCAACAGCGCCATCAATGATTTCGAAAATCGGCCGACCAAGTCATAAAGTTCACCCCATATCACAGACGAAACTTCTGTTCCTTCCAGGTCACGGCTCATGCGCATATTCTTTTCGGAAAAACGATCGTACGAAAAGGGGAGGGACCACAAAAATCGGCCGGTGCCATTGACCCACTAACAGAGCGCAAATCGGCCAATTATTCTTAGGTCCGATTTTCAGATTAAAAATCTGTCGAATTTCGACTCATGTATGGCTGGCATAACTATGTAACTATGCTGAATGATCCTAAAAGTGGATCACTGTTTAGAGATCAAAGCATTTGGAAACTTGGGCACTGCCGAGGGCCCGGGGTCAGTAGGGGGCCAGATGAGATGCCCCTGGCACCTTTTTCATAGGCTTTTTTGAGTTTGGGCAAGGACACAGGGGCCCCATGATCCCCTATTGCCCGAGGGGCCCATGAGTTGTCAGTCTGCCCCTGGATCAAAGCACATGTGAATGAGCCGTAACACTTTCCACGACAGAGACTCAACATTGAAGACTTTGGATCAGGCGCGGACTGACCATTCAAGCACTCGGGCACTGCCCGAGGGCCCGGGGTCAGTAGGGGGCCCCATGAGATGCTCCTGGTACTTTTCATAGGCTTTTTTGGGTGTAGTTTGAGTGTGGGTGAGAACACAGGGGCCAAATGATCCCCTATTGCCTGGGGGCCCCATGAGTTGTCAGTCCGCTCCTGCTTTGGATTACAATTGCAACCAGGGAACTAGCATTTCAAATAATAATAATAATAACAATAATAAAATAATAACAATAATAATAATACAAATTATGATAAAATAATAATAATAATAATAATAATAATAATAAAACTAAAATAATAATAATAATAATAATAATAATAAAATAATAATAATAAAATGATGATAATAATGATAAAATAATAATAATAATAATAATAATAATAAAAGAATAATAATAATAATAATAAAATGATAATAATAATAATGATGATGATAAAATAATAATTATAAACATAATAAAATAATAATAATAATAAAATGATAATAATAATAATAATAATAAAAAAAAATAATAATAATAAAAATAAAACAACTTAAATATATTCTCAATACAGCTTTCCTTGAAATATTAGATTTATTTAGATGGCTCTACGCACCAGGCCTAGAGGAGGGGACAGTTGTAGTGGGAAGATGAATTTGCATCTAATAGAAGGGAAGGCTGGGAGCTCCGACTCATCAAATGACCAGCATTCCGTAGAATGAATATCGCTGTGCAGGTTGCATCGCAGGAGCTGTGCTCGGAATTCACCCTTTATTGAATAAATTTGTTGGCTTCTAGCACAAGCAGGTGCCAGGCTGTACAGCATGTTAGAGTAATCAGGCACAAACTCCGGCCAGGCATTAATAAGTGACAGGATCAGATTATACCAGGCCAAATACTGCGTGATAAAGAATCCAGCTGAGGTCTGCGGAATGATCAGGATGTAGTCATGGAACATCCAGGGAATAAAGAAGACAGCGGTTACTCAAGCAGCCTTTGTAGATGCATTCAATAAAGCAGGACCAAAGGGACGCGTACTTTAACCACTTCAATACCGGGCATTTTACCCACTAACTGCCCAGGCCAATTTTCAGCTTTCACCGCTGTCGCATTTTGAATGACAATTGCGCGGTCGTGCAACACTGTACCCATGTGAAATGTTTATAATTTTTTTCACACAAATAGAGCTTTCTTTTGGTTTGAGTTTTTTATTTTTTACTAAATAAAAGTAAAAATAAAAAAAAAGTTTTTCTTAGTTTTTATTATAAAATTTAGCAAATAAATAACCTTTCTTCATAAATTTAGGTCAACATGTATTCTGCTTAATTTCTTTAGTGAAAATAATCCAAATCTGCGTCTATTATTTAGTCTGTGGGAAAGTCATAGAGTCCACAAACTATGGTGTATATCCGAAAATCGATCAGTACTGACGGCCTCTCATTTCATGAGCCCCGAAAATGCCAGGATAATACAAATACCCCTTTTTGGAAAATAGACAGTCCAAGGTATTTAGTAAGAGGCATGGCAAGTTTTTTGAAGTTGTAATTTTTTTATCACAATTTTGGAAAATGAAGAATTAAAAAGAAATAATGTTTTCACAATTCTTTTTTTAAAATATTGTCACCAGTCCAATACATCATTATCATATAACTGGCATGGTGGTGTTCAGGGACACTGACTGGTGACAGTATGTAAAAAAAAAAAATGCTAATAATCATTAATTTTTATTTAATTTTTTTGTTTTAATTTGTTAAAATTTTGTATTACATTTTTTCTTAGGATTTTTTTAATACACTGTGACCAGAGCAATACCATGTTACCATAGTAACACTGTACTACTCTGGGTAAGTGCTCAGGATTTATTTATTTTTCTACACATTATGATTGCTTATACCAATGTTTTTAATTGATATAAGAAACTGTTTTTACTGAATGAAACTGCTGATTCATTCAGTATCTTTTGTTGTGATTAGCTGTGATTGGGCAAAGCTAATCACATGGTACATATGGGCTGTGATTGGCCCTGTCTGTACCATGTGATCGCTGTGACCAATCACAGCTAACAACACAATTGTATACAATGAATAGCATGAAAGGAAGCCATCCATTGTTTACAATTGTCATGGGATCTGTTGTGATTGGTTACAATGATCACATGACACTGGCAGCAGGCCGGTGTAGTATTCAGTCGTACATGATATGATACATGACAGATCGCGGCCTCGCGGGCCAAATGGGCAGCTCTTTATGAGAGGATGTCATATGATGCCCACTCAGAAAGAAGATAGTCCCACTGGGCCGTCAATCTGCTATAGGCCGGGTGGGAACGTGTTAAGGCACTGCTAATTCGACGCTGCAACAAATTTGCACAGTTTGTAGTGAAGACTAGACAACAAAGAAAGCATTGGCATTGGTTCTATAAGATAAACATCAACCAAATATTTGCTTCGAATTTGTTATCCAATCGATGAACAAAAAAGGCTAAACTTCACTTTTGATCGATTCAATCGAATTTGATCAATCAGCCAGGGCAGAATATTCGTAATTGTTTTGCATCGATCTACAGCACTGAGATACTCGTTAGAATTGCAGGAACATGGGGCAAAGACTACGTACATGTAATTTGTCCAGCAAGAACTGAATAGAATAATGTAACAATAAAATATTCTTTTTCTTAGGGTCTGTTTATAAAACATTAGTTGGACAAACATCAAACACATTCATACAGGCGAGATTCATTTTTCCAGTATTTTCTGTAATAGATTAATTCCTATGATTTTCAGCACCATCTAGTGGCCAAAATGTAGTATATGTTCGCATTGAGGTCATTCAGAAAACTATATCGCATTTTGACCACGAGATGGAGCTGACAATCGTAGGAATTAAAATGATACATAGAATTCAGCTAGAAAGTAGGGTTGGATGTTAAGGTTAATGTCCAGGGTAAGGTTAATGGGTTGGGATTCCATGTTAGGCAGTAGGTTACATATAAGGAGATAATTTTAGGAGGTAGATTGACGGATCTATATATCATTTACTTCACTCAAGATTCACATCATTTTGACCCCACATTTTTCCAACTAATTCCAATTAAAATAGTGTGTGAATCTTGTATAAAAACATTTATAAATAGAATCTTGTATAAATACATTTATAAATAGAATCTTGTATAAATACATTTATAAATAGAATCTTGTATAAAAACATTTATAAATAGAATCTTGTATAAAAACATTTATAAATAGAATCTTGTATAAATACATTTATAAATAGAATCTTGTATAAATCCATTTATAAATAGAATCTTGTATAAAAACATTTATAGATAGAATCTTATGTAAAAACATTTATAAATAGAATCTTGTGTAAATACATTTTTAAATAGAATCTTGTATAAACACATTTATAAAATGAATCTTGTAATTTTATAAAATGAATCTTGTATAAAAACATTTATAAATAGAATCTTGTATAAAAACATTTATAAATAGAATCTTGTATAAAAACATTTATAAATAGAATCTTGTATAAAAACATTTATAAAATGAATCTTGTATAAAAACATTTATAAATAGAATCTTGTATAAAAACATTTATAAATAGAATCTTGTATAAAAACATTTATAAATAGAATCTTGTATAAAAACATTTATAAAATGAATCTTGTATAAAAACATTTATAAATAGAATCTTGTATAAAAACATTTATAAATAGAATCTTGTATAAAAAACATTTATAAATAGAATCTTGTATAAAAAACATTTATAAAATGAATCTTGTATAAAAACATTTATAAAATGAATCTTGTATAAAAACATTTATAAAATGAATCTTGTATAAAAACATTTATAAATAGAATCTTGTGTAAAAACATTTATAAATAGAATCTTGTATAAAAAACATTTATAAAATGAATCTTGTATAAAAACATTTATAAATAGAATCTTGTGTAAAAACATTTATAAATAGAATCTTGTATAAAAAACATTTATAAAATGAATCTTGTATAAAAACATTTATAAATAGAATCTTGTATAAATACATTTATAAATAGAATCTTGTATAAATACATTTATAAATAGAATCTTGTATACAAACATTATAAATAGACCTCTAAGTGTTAAGGTTAAAGTACATCTAATCATAGAGAGTGGTCTTCAAACTGTGGCCCTTTTTTATTGTCGTTTTCTGACCCTTGGGGCACTATTCCATCTACTGACTCCAACGATGGAGCACTATTCCTCTCACTGATACCAATGATGGGATTTTTCCTAATGGCACAAATGGGGTACTATTTTTCCCATTGTTACAATTGATGGGGCACTGTTATTCCCACTGATACCAACGATGGGGAATTATTCCTCTGACTGACACCAATGATAGGGCACTATTCCTCGCAATGACACCAATGATAGGGCACTATTCCTTCCACTGACACCAACGATGGGATTTCTCCCAATTTTACGGATGGGGTACTATTTTTCCTATTAGCACAAATGATGGACCACTATTCTTCCCACTGATACAAATGATGGGGCACTATTCCTCACACTGACACCAATAATGGGGCACCATTCCTTCCACTGACACCAACAGTGAGATTTCTCCCAATGGCACAGATGGGGTACCAGTTTTCCCATTAGCACAAATGATGGGGCGCTATTCTTCCCACTGATACCAACGATGGGGCACTATTCCATCTACTGACTCCAACGATGGGGCACTAATCCTCTCACTGACACCAATAATGGGATTTTTCCCAATGGCACAGGTGGGGTACTATTTTTCCCATTAGCACAAATGATGGGGCACTATTCTTCCCACTGATACCAGCAATGGGGCACTATTCCTTCCACTGACACCAACGATGGGATTTCCCGCAATGGCACAGATGGGGTATTATTTTTCCCATTAGCACAAATGATGGGACAAAATTCTTCCCACTGATACAAATGATGGAGCACTATTCCTCCCACTGGCACCAATGATGGGGCACCATTCCTTCCACTGACACCAACAATGGGATTTCTCCCAATGGCACAGATGGGGTACCATTTTTGCCATTAGCACAAATGATGGGACGCTATTCTTCCTACTGATACTAACAATAGTGCACTACTCCTCCCTGTGACACCAGTGATGGGGCACTATTCTTTCCACTGACACCAATGATAGGATTTCTCCTAATGGCACAGATGGGGCACTATTTTTACCATTAGCACAAACGATGGGGTACTATCCCTTCCACTGATACCAAGAATGGTGCATTGCTCCTCCCTGTGACGATTTCTTCCAGTGACACCAATGATGGGTCACTATTGCCTCCACTGACACTAACAATGGGATACAATTTCTCCCAGTGACACAGATGGGACACTGTTCTTCCCATTAGCACAATGGGCCACAATTCCTCCCACTGACACCAACCATGGGGTACAATTCTTCCCATTAACACCAATGATGGAGCACTATTTCTTCCCTAATACCATTTCTTACTCCCACTGATGCCAGCACATATTCTGCTCCCATTTACCACAGCCTGGCCCCCTAAAATCCAAAGGACAGCAAAATTACCCTTTGTTTAGGAAGTTTTAAGACCCCTGATGTAGAGTATATAAATCCACACTGTAAGAGGGCAGGGTTGCAGTGAAAGCCAATCAAGCTTCATTGCATGCATATGTGCTAATAAGGAACACGCAGACAGGTGGAGAGAGCAGAGCAATAAGAACTGATGTGTTGCTGCTCTTTCAATGCCCAAACTGAAAGCTGTGGTCAGTCAGGTGACACCATTTTATTACTTAACAGAGAACAAGGTGTCACCTTCTAAGTATATGAAGCACATAAGTAACCGGACAGAATTACAAATCTTTCGGGATGTAAAACTGTTCCCATATATTTTGTGCATTTAGCTTGGATTTCAGTTTTAATTAAGAAACCTTTCTCAGCCCCTTTAACTATTCAAGTACCCTCATGCAGTCATTTTCTTCGATCTGTCACCCTGCAGCTTCTCTAAGAGGCCAGGCTCTCCGAACCTACAAGGTTCCTCCAAGGGCAAATGTTCAACTTGCAGGAAAGCATCAGATATTGGCTATACTTTACTAAGTAATCTGTTAGATACAATCTGGGCCAATATACTTTACAGTATTAATCTTTCATGTCAAGGAACATCCCAAATAAATATATTTTTATATTTCTAATTTGCTGTCTAAAGCTGGATTACCGAAGATAAGATCGCCAAGAATTATAGGAAGTGGAAGAAGATATTTCCTCAATCCGCTCAATTCGGTTGTGGAATTCTCGGTATCTGTTCTATGTGATTAGCTGTCTTGTGCTACTAATCTCCGGAGTTGGGTCACAGGGAGCTGTGCTCTGGCACACATAGTAGATGGCTGTGAATAAGACATATACCAGGATAGAGAAGGAAGTGTGCAATTAAATGGATTTCAAAGGCCGGAGTGTGTAGATGCTTGGGTCACAACATTTTTTTTTTTTTCGAACGTTGATACGAACATTGGTTAAGGCAGCCTTGACTTTGAACAGGTCCTACAACTGTATGTCAAGCCAAGAGAGTGAGAATTTTCAATCTGAAATTTTGAAATTAGATCAGATAATTTTTTTATTGATGTAGCCCCTTGGTGGGCCCACTAGTTTGTCCCAGGTTCTCTTGCCAATGTGGTGTAGAAGCAGCCAGGTAGACATCAGCACAGACAGTGTCACAGCTCAATGATCAGATTTAGGGTGTCCTTTTATTCTTTAATGCAAGTTGAAATTGGTTGGGGACAGGGGCGGACTGACAACTCATGGGGCCCCCGGGCAATAGGGGATCATGAGGCCCCTGTGTCCTCACCCACACTCAAACCACACCCAAAAAAGCCTATGAAAGGTACCAGGGGCATCTCATGGGGCCCCCTACCGACCCCAGGCCCTCAGGCAGTGCCCGAGTGCTCAAATGGTCAGTCCGCCCCTGGTTGGGGAGTAGGGGCTCTTGGGGAAGACACTGTTTACTCTGTCTACACTCCTTAGGATAGTCCCCTCTTATGCTCAGGCCATACATTGTTTGAATTCCAAATGAATTTTCTTTAGAAAATCGGAAAAATTTTGTGTAATCCGATGGTGCCACCACTGATTTCGAAATTCGACCAATCAAGTCTTTAATTGAAACTCATGTTGCTACAGAAAATAATTTTTGTGGCCAAGAATTTTCTTTTTTTTCCAGGTCAGAGCTCATGTTCATTTCTTTTTCAATTTCTTGCACAATCTTCCCATCATTAATTAGCGATTCATACATTTTTTGAAAAATTTCCAACATGCCTTATCATCCAAATTCAATGGTTGCACGAAAATAGGCCGATGCTGTGGTCCACTAATGGTGCTCAATTAGAACAAAAATTCTTAGAAAAGAATTTCGAAAGAAAATTCTTTCGGAAATCGACCCAGGTATGGCCTGCTTTAGCAGACACTAGTGTAGGCCATACATGGGTTGAATTTTGAATGAATTCTCTTAAGAAAACTGGAAATATGTGCTTTTTGTAATCTGATGGTGCCACCATTGATTTTAAAATTCGACCAACCTAGCCTTCAATTTCACATGTTGTTACAGAAAAGAATGGCCAAGAATTTTCTTTTCTTTTCAGGTCACAGCTCATGTTCATTTCTTTTTCGATTATATTTCTTGGATGATTCTCCCACCATTGATTAGAAATTTGTTTATAAAAAAATTTCCAACATGCCCAATCACTCAAATTCGATGGCCACGCGAAAATCATCTGTTGCTGTGGCCCACTAATGGTGCGAAATTTGAATGAAAATTCTTAGAAAAGATTTTTGAAAGAAAATTATTTCGAAATTCAACCCATGTATGGCTGATTTAAGAGAATAGGCAACTCTGAGGCCCCAAAGAAAAGGGAAGGTCCCAAAATCAGCAGATGCTTACAGGGATAATAGCAGCAGATGGTCACTAGGATCCTACACTGAGGTCTGTACTCACAATGTCCCTGGATATTTAGATGCCTTCATCCAATATCAGCCACACGCTTCTCTAGTGCATTCCCAGTCAAAACCCTTGATCTGGCTACAGCTAAGTTTCAGAAAATTATCCCGGAGCTGGGACCATGATGACCTCCTACAACTTCAGCTACACTGCCCAGAACAGCAGCAGCCCTTCAGGCTTGGGTCTGCTCCTCCTGGACAAGAAACCAGCTGCTCCAGCCTCCAGACTATTTATGCACTCCTCAGCCACAAACTGGGTACCCCCCCCCAGGGATTGGCTAAGACCACAGAAATATTATGGCCAAGAGTCTGTCTCTTCCAACCCACTATATTCTAGAATCTACCAGAAGGCAGTGGAAAGCAGTTGAGTATGCAGCCAGTGAGACCAAGAACAGCCATCAATAACCACATACTGCTCAAATGCTTACAGATGAGCTAAAGAACTAGATTTACCTGAACCTCTCTAGCATTCTATTCTAGGAGAGTGCTACACTGGATTTTCAATTTAGCAAAAGAATACATAGTGCAAACATAAAGAATGATAAATCAAAGGTAAAAATGAATTCCAAGCAGAAGCAATATGCTGCCTTTGAGTTCTTGATGAAGGAGGGGTGGAGGTTATCCAACACTGATACTTGTTTTGTCTTCAATACTGGTTTCCCCTTCTTTAGACTTCTTAGGGTTTCTCTTGTCAATGTGTCATCTCCATAAATATTCTGTAGCCTTCTGTGGATGTTGGACAGCCTCCACCCCTCCTTCATCAAGAACTCAATGATGGAATGTTGCATCTACTTGGAGTCCATTAAAGCGGAACTGAAGTATTGTAGAGAAGACATGCACTGTCTCTTGTGCAATAAAATGTGCCTACCTGCCTGCCTGTTGTCTCCTCTGCAGGGGCGGACTGACCATTTGGAAACTCGGGCACTGCCCGAGGGCCCGGGGCCAATAGTGGGCCCCATGAGATGCCCCTGGTACCTTTTTCATAGGCTTTTTTGAGTTTGGGCAAGGACACAGGGGCCCCATGATCCCCTATTTCCCGTGGGCCCCATGAGTTGTCAGTCCGCCCCTGCTCCTCTGGCACTATAAACTAAACTGCTCAGCACAGAATACTGTGCTGGGCCAGTTTCATAGTGCTGGGATGATGGCCTCATGCGCATGCACGAGAGTGATATCATCCCTGCCAATGAAGAGGTCCGAAGAATGGTACACAGGAGAAAATGCCAGCTCCAGCGAAGGACTGTTGGACAGTTAAGTATGATACTTTAGTTCCACTTTAATTCACCTGCAATGAAAACATAGAAAGAGTTACTCTACCGACTTGTAACATTTGAACAACCTATATAAGTTAATAAAAAAGTTATGCCCACTTTTTCATTACTTTCGGTACAGCCCTTGTATGTATGTAAAAATCAACTGATATTTTGCAGAGGACAACGAATTGTAACAACCCCCACATCCATGTATTTTGGTAGATTAGTTGACTAGCAAATCTGCGCTTGGAACTCCCAAGAAGACACCCAGGGGAGAGGCCCAACTGGGCAGAGATGTTACTTACATTTCTAGCTCTTTCACAGCTTGTTCACATGTGTAAAAGCTCTTGCCACCCCTCTAAAAAGCAATCTGTGGTGGGTCACTTTTCAGAGGGCATTTGACAGGTGGCAAGGAGGTGATATGTAGCAGTGCAGCCCCAATGGCTTGCAGGAACATGCAGTTTAATTTTTGCCGTGGCAGCTAAGCACAGCATCCAGGCTGTGACATGTTTACAGCCCTGAACGGTTGCATGCCTTTCAGTTGGGGGTGGTAAAACCAGGCTGTTGAGCCACACAAGTGAACAAATGCTTACTCCTCTAACAGCACTAGGATTTAGAGGGTAAAGAGCAGCACTAGGGGAGGCCTATAGTCCAACCAACGATCTTTTAATGAAGAGTACTTAAAAGTAGTTCTAGGTTATACAATGAATGCCACAATTTAAAAGCCATAAATCTGTCTAGTTCCGAAATCCACACTTCTACAGTAGGAGGACCTTGTAGATACCCATTTAAGGAAAACCGTCCTAAAGGCTGCAAATAGAGCTACAATCACACAAGTGTTTGTGTGTAGCCAGGGAGGGCCATTGGGAAGAATCAGTAGGTTTGGCAAAGTCACCTCTGGTACTCCATCCCAAGGCATCACTTCTTCTTCCAGATCCCTGTCCTCTGCGAGGCTCCCTCAGTCAGCAGGAGTCCAGGACCCTAACGGATGGTTGGCTTCTTCTGTGTCCAGGCATTTGCACCAAGCACATGTAAAGGCCTCCTCAATTGCTCAGTAGGGGGTCAGCCTGGGGATAGAGAGAGCTCAAAGGGTCCACCTCAAATATTTATGATCTCTCCCAGCATGAACCAGTAGCATTAAACCTTCTACTTGTTGGGTAGAGGAAAAATGTTCATACCTTAGTATTCTTGTATCTTCTCCCACTTTTGGCAGAGGTACCAGTGACATCTAATGCCAGCAGAGAGAACCACAGCTCCACTGAGCTTAATGGAAAACCAAATGAACAAATAGACTATAAATCAGCTTGGGCTGACTACCACTCAGCATGGCTAAATTTAGATAGTCACCCCTGTTCAGGACAGGGTGGCTACGTATGTATATCTGTTGTCCAAAAGAGAGAGTGACACTCATCAGTCTTGAGAGGTGAACACACAGTAAAGATTTCAGTTCGATGGCATAAGCTCATCTTCCTCAGGACCTCAGGACCATCTTCTTCTCAAACATCACCAGGAGTTGGCTGTTTCTTCTAGGTTCAGGAAGCCAACTCTTGATAATGTGAGCCAGGTCCACCTTCCTACAGTGCTTTGCAGCAGCGGAAGTCTCCAGAAAATGTGACATTCATATCCTAGGAGGCTTCAGGAACCGGGGCGCATCATGCTCATGTACAGTAGATCAGCTACTTGACACTGTGGTAGATTACAAGAATGCAATTGGGGAATTTTTTTTTTCTTTGACGGAAGATCCACTTTAAGCACAGTGACAATATTACTGGATAACATTAGCAAGTTCTTTTTTAATTTTACTTACTTTTTACAGTATTTAATTAAAATGTGATCAGAGGCGGGGTCAGATAAAAACAAGAAAAGGTTTCAACCCATTTATTCTATCTCCACTTGTATTCAGTGAAAACAATGGCTACATAATTAGCAGAAACTTTCATTTCCATTACTGCAAGTAGCACATTTCATTTTAATTTATTGTGTCTTATCTATTAACTCCCATACCCACAACAAGGCCGGAATTAAGATGTGATGGTTTAATCAAGAATGTGAGAGCTGTACGAGAACTCTTGGGGCTGGTTGGTCTCTTATTGTGCCTGCGGCAACAGCTCTCCCAGAATACATCTACTAAGTTGCCACAAAAAAAGTAAAAACATGAGCCTGGCCAGGTTGATAATAATTTTAGGACTAATCTTACATAGTTACATAGTTGGAAAAATAAAACACTGTTCTGATCTAGTTTAACCCATGTGTGTGTAAACGTGTGAGTTTGAGAACCAACCAGGGGAGAACTAACCATTCGAGCATTCGGGCACTGCCCGAGGGCCCGAGGTCAGTAGGGGGCCCCATGAAATGCCCCTGGTACCTTTTTTTATAGGCCTTTTTGAGTTTGGGCAAGGACACAGGGGCCCCATGATCCCCTATTGCCTGGGGGCCCCATGAGTTGTCAGTCCGCCCCTGGAACCAACCGAGCAGATTTGTGACTCTATCCTAAGCCAATCACCAATCCTCCGAGATACCATGACATTGAGTGCTGGTACACATGGGGGAGATAGGCATATATTGCACATAACTATTACAAAAAAAAACGTTTGCCCTGTTATCCATTTTATCAAAAATAGTTTTTCCTTATTCCATGTTGGGTTTACTCTATCCTGGGGTCTCCAAACAAAATTTATTTTGGCCCCCGGCTATGGTCAGCCGAGGTCCACTTATACTCTTTCCCTCCAGTCTCCATGTTCCCCCTGCTGTGCTGTTGTCATCCCCAGGGGCAGAATGACCATTTGGAAACTGGAGGGCCCTGGGTCAGTAAGGGGCCCCATGAGATGCCCTTGGAACCTTTTTCATAGGCTTTTTAGAGTTTGGGCAAGGATACAGGGGCCCCATGATCCCCTATTGCCCGGGGGCCCCATGAGTTGTCAGTCCTCCCCTGGTCATCCCCATTGTTGCTTATTTGTTTTGGCCTGCGGATATATAAAATATATGATGTGGCCCACTAACTGAAAAGTTTCCTTTATTCAAAAACTTTCTTTGGAGCTTCCAGATATAGAATGAATGAATCTCAGGTTATTTGCTTCCGGTACAGGGATCATTATTTGGTGCTCCTTCTTTTAAAACATTTAGCCCATTGCTGAATAATGTGCAGACTATTAGGGGCCTACATGCACATAGACCTTTTGCTAATCTGGTCAGTTAATTAAATTAGTTCTATCTCCTAAAGGAATTGGGCATCTTCTTTGAAAAGCTGTAGTATGTAAAGAGGAATTGAAATTTATTTTTCTTGTCTATTAGATCCTGATATTGAGCCAAGGAAGGCTGCATGATCCTGCCCAAGGTAAGAGGTACGTGTCAATCACCCCATACTCCCCAAGGGGCCATTAGTGACCCCCAGTACTCATATATATAGATACATCCCATCTAACTTGATTTTGCTGCAAACGTGTTTTTTACACTTGCCAAAATGTTGCCGCATCACTGAACAGAAAAAAAACTCTTTTTAAGAAATATGAAATGATCAGTATCTCATAAATAGATGGAGGAAGGGGGCACCTTAATAGAATTTTTCATAGCTGACCGGAGTTCAGCTTTAAAGATTAAGTCCAGGTAAACAGTTAAATGCATAGAAGAAATATATGCTAAAGGATTTGTTTTTCTGTCCATCCAGTATTGAGATTTACACAGCTCTGACACACAGCACAGTCCTGCCTGATCTGCTACAGCTTCACTTTCACTTACAGGTCTCTTACCCAACCAAACTGATAAGAGGCATGGAGGAGCTCAGCTATGAGGAAAGATTAGAGGAACTGAATTTATTCTCTCTTGAGAAGAGGAGATTAAGGGGGGATATGATCACCATGTATAATACATAAGGGGGGATATGATCGCCGTGTATAATACATAAGGGGGATATGATCTCCATGTATAATACATAAGGGGGGATATGATCTCCATGTACAATACATAAAGGGGGATATGATCTCCATGTATAATACATAAGGGGGGATATGATCTCCATGTATAATACATAAGGGGGGATATGATCTCCATGTATAATACATAAGGGGGGGGATATGATCTCCATGTATAATACATAAGGGGGGATATGATCTCCATGTATAATATATAAGGGGGGATATGATCTCCATGTATAATACATAAGGGGGGATATGATCTCCATGTATAATACATAAGGGGGATATGATCTCCATGTATAATACATAAGGGGGATATGATTTCCATGTATAATACATAAGGGGGGATATGATCTCCATGTATAATACATAAGGGGGATATAATCTCCATGTATAATACATAAGGGGGATATGATTTCCATGTATAATACATAAGGGGGGATATGATCTCCATGTATAATACATAAGGGGGATATGATCTCCATGTATAAGACATAAGGGGGGATATGATCTCCATGTATAATACATAAGGGGGATATGATCTCCATGTATAATACATAAGGGGGGATATGATCTCCGTGTATAATACATAAGGGGGATATGATCTCCATGTATAATACATAAGGGGGGGATATGATCTCTATGTATAATACATAAGGGGGGGTGGGATATGATCTCCGTGTATAATACATAAGGGGGGATATGATCTCCATGTATAATACATAAGAGGGATATGATCTCCATGTATAATACATAAGGGGGATATGATCTCCGTGTATAATACATAAGGGGGGATATGATCTCCGTGTATAATACATAAGGGGGATATGATCTCCGTGTATAATACATAAGGGGGGGATATGATCTCCGTGTATAATACATAAGGGGGGATATGATCTCCATGTATAATACATGAGGGATATGATCTCCATGTATAATACATAAGGGGGGATATGATCTCCATGTATAATACATAAGGGGGGGATATGATCACCATGTATAATACATAAGGGGGGACATGATCTCCATGTATAATACATAAGGGGGGATATGATCTCCATGTATAATACATGAGGGATATGATCTCCATGTATAATACATAAGGGGGGATATGATCTCCATGTATAATACATAAGGGGGGGATATGATCACCATGTATAATACATAAGGGGGGACATGATCTCCATGTATAATACATAAGGGGGGATATGATCTCCATGTATAATACATAAGGGGGGATATGATCTCCATGTATAATACATAAGGGGGGATATGATCTCCATGTATAATACATAAGGGGGATATGATCTCCATGTATAATACATAAGGGGGGATATGATCACCATGTATAATACATAAGGGGGGATTTGATCTCCATGTATAATACATAAGGGGGGATATGATCTACATGTATAATGCATAAGGGGGGATATGATCTCCATGTATAATACATAAGGGGGGATATGATCTCCATGTATAATACATAAGGGGGGGGATATGATCTTCATGTATAATACATAAGGGGGATATGAGCTCCATGTATAATACATAAGGGGGGATATGATCACCATGTATAATACATAAGGGGGGATATGATCTCCATGTATAATACATAAGGGGGGATATGATCTCCATGTATAATACATAAGGGGGGATATGATCTTCATGTATAATACATAAGGGGGATATGATCTCCATGTATAATACATAAAGGGAGATATGATCTCCATGTATAATACATAAGGGGGGATATGATCTACATGTATAATGCATAAGGGGGGATATGATCACCATGTATAATACATAAGGGGGGATATGATCTCCATGTATAATACATAAGGGGGGATATGATCTCCATGTATAATACATAAGGGGGGGATATGATCTTCATGTATAATACATAAGGGGGATATGATCTCCATGTATAATACATAAAGGGAGATATGATCTCCATGTATAATACATAAGGGGGGATATGATCTCTGTCTATAATGCATGTATTTATATATACACACACACACATGTACTATATATATATATATATATATATTTAATAATGGTAAAGATCATGCATTAAATGTAAAATGATCATCACAGGGCAGCATAGTAAAGCACTACCAGGTGTGTGAAAATGCTGCAAGCCAGATGTACTGCATTACCTACTGCAAAGGCTTCCTTGAATATACATTTTTGCTTCCGGAAAGCCAAGCTTTACCCGCCTGTGGAGAAATGCCCTCTGCATTACCATTCTAATGATCCCGTAATGTATTCCTTAACATGATACTGTGTATAAATCCTGAACATTAAATCGAGGCAGTTGCAGAAAATCACCGTTCACGCCAACCCACGCACCATCGCCAGAAATTCCATTACTACGCTATTATTCCCCCTGAATAGAATCACCATAGAAATCATGTAATCTGAAAATGGCTGTCATTACGTTTCCTTCCATTTTTTCCTGCACAGGAAACAGGTTAAAAATGTCCCCGGCGACTCTTTTTTTTTTTTGCAGCAGCAGACGCGTCTGACTATTCCACACTTTTAGCGCAGTCGCTGTCGAAATTCTAATTAAACGCCCTGCCTGTCAAAATCCAGGGATGATTTTGCCGAGGAAATGGCAGGTCGCTTCCAGTAGATTATAGGCATAAACACGCAGCCACCAACTGGATGGTTTTGTACTGTGAAGAGATAAAAGACAAACAAAAAAAAAAAGAGGGAGAGAGAGAGAGAGAGGAAAGAATACATTGAGATCCTTGAGAAATATAAATGTACAGAATAGTTGGTATTCATCACAGCAGGGGCAGATTCTCTTGCATCGTTTTCAAGAAAATAACTTCTGTCTAATGATGGAAGGAAAACAGAAGGAAAGGTGCAAGGGGGCGGAAAGCAAGACCCATCCGGATGTGATAATTCCCGGAAGAGACAAATGACAAAAGGATAAATAAAGTGGCTAGTGCTCATTATTTTAATGCTAAGAACAATAAGAAATAGTGACATAAAAAAGGAAAAAGATATAAAGTATAATATCATTTTGCAAAGTAATCAACTAAATAAAAGTGAATATTTGCTATGTTACAGAAATGTTAATTATGCCTCATCATTTCTCCTGAAAATATGGCAGTGTGCCTAGGCTTCAGTGCCTACAGATTTATAACTGTATATCTGCAGCGTGAGATCATCAAAGGCACTGCTGCCTCTGATTACTAGTCCCAGGAGATTTGGAATGAAATGTGGTGATGTCAGTACTGTGCTGCTCACTGTTCTCCTTGCTGGAGGCAATAAAGAAGTAAAACCCTGCCTCTACCCTGCCTCCACACAGGGACACATGGTAGAAGAAGGCATGGCATGGAGGAAAGGTCAAGTGGAGAGATCTGACTCTATTCTGGTGACTAATTCTTTGAACTCTATAGTGATGAGCTTAAAATTCAGTCCAAATACAATTATAAACATTTACCTGTTCAGCGGGGGACCGAACATCAAGTATAATAGAGGTACTGCTAAACAAAAGATTAGATGAACTGAATTTATTCTCTCTTGAGAAGAGGAGAATAAAGGGGGATATGATCACCATGTATAATAGAAAAGGGGGGATATGATCTCCATGTATATTACATAAGGGGGGATATGATCTCCATGTATAATACATAAGGGGGGATATGATCTCCATGTATAATACATAAGGGGGGGATGTGATCTCCATGTATAATACATAAGGGGGGGATGTGATCTCCATGTATAATACATAAGGGGGGGATATGATCTCCATGTATAATACATAAGGGGGGATATGATCTCCATGTATAATACATAAGGGGGATATGATCTCCATGTATAATACATAAGGGGGGATATGATCTCTATATATAATACATAAGGGGGGGATATGATCTTCATGTATAACACATGAGGGGGGATATGATCTCCATGTATAATACATAAGGGGGGATATGATCACTATGTATGATACATAAGGGGGGGATATGATCTCCATGTATAACACATAAGGGGGGATATGATCTCCATGTATAATACATAAGGGGGATATGATCTCCATGTATAATACATAAGGAGGGATATGATCACTGTGCATGATACATAAGGGGGATATGATATGATCTCCATGTATAATACATAAGGGGGGATATGATCACTATGTATGATACATAAGGGGGGATATGATCTCCATGTATAATACATAAGGGGGGATATGATCTCCATGTATAATACATAAGGGGGGGATATGATCTCCATGTATAATACATAAGGGGGGATATGATCACCATGTATAATACATAAGGGGGGATATGATCTCAATGTATAATACATAAGGGGGGATATGATCACCATGTATAATACATAAAAGGGGATATGCTCTCCATGTATAATACATAAGGGGGGATATGATCTCCATGTATAATACATACAGGGGGGATATGATCTCCATGTATAATACATACAGGGGGGATATGATCTCCATGTATAATACATACAGGGGGGATATGATCTCCATGTATAATACATAAAGGGGGATATGATCTCCATGTATAATACATAAGGGGGGATATGATCTCCATGTATAATACATAAGGGGGGATATGATCTCCATGTATAATACATAAGGGGGGATATGATCTTCATGTATAATACATAAGGGAGGATATGATTTCCATGTATAATACATAAGGGGGGGATATGATCTCCATGTATATTACATAAGGGGGGATATGATCACCATGTATAATACATAAGGGGGGATATGATCTCCATGTATATTACATAAGGGGGGATATGATCTCCATGTATAATACATAAGGGGGGATATGATCTCCATGTATAATACATAAAGGGGGATATGATCTCCATGTATAATACATAAGGGGGTATATGATCTCCATGTATAATACATAAGGGGGATATGATCTCCATGTATAATACATAAGGGGGGATATGATCTCCATGTATAATACATAAGGGGGGATATGATCTCCATGTATAATACATAAGGGGGGATATGATCTCCATGTATAATACATAAGGGGGATATGATCTCCATGTATAATACATAAGGGGGGATATGATCTCCATGTATAATACATAAGGGGGGATATGATCTCCATGTATAATACATAAGGGGGGATATGATCTCCATGTATAATACATAAGGGGGATATGATCTCCATGTATAATACATAAGGGAGGATATGATCTCCATGTATAATACATAAGGGGGGGATATGATCACCATGTATAATACATAAGGGGGGATATGATCTTCCTGTATAATACATAAGGGGGGATATGATCACCATTTATAATACATAAGGGGGATATGATCTCCATGTATAATACATAAGGGGGGATATAATCTCTATGTATAATACATAAGGGGGGATATGATCTCCATGTATAAATACATCAGTGGTTCATATAGTGAACTCGGTGTAGAGTTATTCACTCTGAGGTCATCACAGAGGACAAGGGGGCACTCTTTACGTCTGGAGGAGAAGAAATGTATTCTCCAAACACGGAAAGGTTTCTTCACAGTAAGAGCTGTGAAAATGTGTAATAGATTCCCTCAAGAGTTGGTTCAGGCCAACTCAGTGGATTGCTTTAAAAAAGTCCTGGATTCTTTCTTAGATACACAGAATATAACTGGATATAACATTTATAGGTAAAGTTGATCCAGGGAATATCCGATTGCCTCTCAGGGAATCAGGAAGGAATTTTTTTCCCTGCAGGAGCAAATTGGATCGTGCTTTGCTGGTTTGTTTGCCTTCCTCTGGATCAACTGTGGGTGTAGGATTATAACTTTTTTTTTTTAATTGTTGAACTGGATGGACTTTTGTTTTTTTTCATCCAGACTAACTATGTAACCTTTTAATACAATATTGTTGCACAGGATAGTTGAGTATAACCCCTTTTTTATGTTAGGCAAAAAAAAATGTATCCCTTAGTATCACTTGAAATATTAAAGTAGTAAGGGAAATACTGCCTTGATTGAATTGACTGAGCACATTTTAAAAAACAAATGAATCCCAAACTGATATTTCGTATTGGTCTAGTTTCCAGCAAGTTAAATCACACACCGGCTTTCCATAATTCTTGAAAATGGCAATGTAGAGCTATCCCCACCAGAACTCCATTTTGACTGCTGTGACCATTACAAGCTCAATGATGGTGTCACGCTCCCCTGATGGATTCTCCATAATACAGAAAAAATAATTGGGAAAGCCAGCTGAGAGAGAGTGACACCTTCATTATGTCCTTGTAAAAGGAAGCAGAGACAGAAACTGAGGCAGGGTGATCTCACCCATGGCATCCTATATACTGTAGATGTAATAATGAAGATTTTCAACCCACCAGTGTCCACATAGAGCTGAAAGAATCAGTTTAAGGGTGGAGCATGGTTTTAAGACATCATCAGCATCCGAAGCTTCTGATGAAACAGGTTTCTGGCACAGAGATCGGTGACATAAAAGCTCTCAGCATGAGCAGCTGCTTGTTACTGTCATGGCAGCGAAACTGACTGTGGTCATTAGGAAGCATGATAGGCTTTTGACTCAGAAGCATGACAAATTAACTCTGCTGATGCGACGATCCAGACGTTTTATCATCAGCATAGGCAGAATCTGGATAAAGCGTGAGGTAGGGAACTGGTGCATTGAGGTGTATACCTGTTTCAAGGCATTCTTCAACAAAGAAACAATATACTGTATTTTCATGGATGCCTACAAACTTGCCAGACAAGGGGGCTTCTCAAGAAAATCAAAGCATCTCTCCACAACGAGATTAGTTTAGAAAGCTCTGCACACAGATTATTACATTTTAATAAATCACTGTTGTGAAATCCTGTGTGATTTTGCCCAAAGGCCACTAGTAACTAAGTCTACCTGCTAAGCAGTTCAGTATTTTATCCAGGCATTTGCATGCTGCACCACTCCACACCACTGTAATTTGGTGTTCCTGGACCACAGCTGCTGGTGATGCTGTAAAATAGTTGCAGCTGATCCTGGAAAACAGCAGTTGGTGATCCTGACAATGTTGTAGCACAAGTGCTGGTGGTCCCAAAACACCCATTTTTTTGATGTTGGAACACAGCTGTTGATGATCCTTGAAAACAGCTGTTGGTGATATTGAAGCACAACTACTCATGCTGGGACACCACTGCTGGTAATGCTGAAAGATAGCTGCTGGTGGTCCTAAATTTCTCTGACTGAATAAGTGCGAGAGGTGGGGCAGTGATGCTAGAATCTCCACCTCATCCAATCAGAGAACATCTTGTAATAATTAAAAAAACCTGCTGCTATCACTGTAATGGTGACAACTACAGTGTCACGGATCCAAACCACACACGTACACGGCGACTAGTTAACCGAGGCGTGCACATCCGGCCGTGACTTGGGGTAAAGAGGAACTTACTTTGAGCATACAAGACAGCCCTCAATGCCTCTGGCCACCACTAGAGGGAGACTCCACTCCAATCCAGCTGGCTGACCACACACAGGCAGATATGAATCTTATATACAATCTGGTGCACTCTAACGGTTGGGGAGCAGTCTAGCAGTTGGCACACCCTTCTAGGATTCCTCCAGCTATCCTACAAGCTAGAACCCCGGTGTAAATCACTCTTCCACTGTCCACACACCCCCACACCAGACACACAACAAACGGTAGCTTGCCACCACCCAACAGTTTGTCCGCAGATTGTTCTGTTGGGCCACCACACACACACACACACACACACACACACACAGATCTCCGTCTGGCAGATCTGCTACTTTAAAATCTGCATGCAATCTGCCAACACACAGTACAATTGCATACAGATTGGCAATGAACTTAGACTGAGCACAGACACTACAATACAACAATCCCTCTGGAGATATGAGCCCGAGCTTAAGTACCCAGAAGTCACTTATTAATTTTATGATTCAATATCCCGAAAGTGGGCAGTGCATAAAATATGTACAAAGTGTAAAGAGTTACAGAGAATACAAAAAGACACACAATTGGTTATTCACTATAAAATAAAAGGGAATAAAAACAGAAATAAAACTTTTACCAAGAGTTATCCTGCGACTGGAGCAAGTCAGAGAAAGTCCACGATTCACCAGTCAAATAGAACCAGCTCCGTACGAATCACATCGTTCATATCTCAGGGTTCTCAATTTTTTGAAATATGGACGTGAGCTGAACATTAGCCCTTGACCAATCAACCCTGGGGGGTGTTCCTGTACCAGTCTACAGGACGTTCTGGGTTCTGAAGTGCCCAAAGTCAATTGGACCAGGAATGGACCAGGAATGGTTTGAATCATCAAGTCAGGGATAGAATTTCCAACACCAGCTCATCAGTCCAATCGTGACAGTACCAATCACTGTTCAGATGTCACAATCAGGTGCCATACAACCATTTTCTGAGTTTCTCTGGCATTCTACAGAGGCTACAAATACAGTTTTACATGTAGATGGAGCCTACAGTGTGTCCAATCAGAAGGAAGTATTTTCATCGTTCTGCATCTAATATTTTTGCTTTTATGAGAGATGAAATATATTCCTCTGATCTGTGGGCATAAATCAGAGCTGGCAGAGAAATCGGAGCCACTCCTGGTCTCCTGCTGCTTCCCGAAGCCGAAATGGCTAGAGCCCTTTTTTTAGACTTCAAGAAGGTGGCAAACTCTGGCTACATAGGTGACAACGTTTTATAGGCATCTAGGTGTCACCTCTAACCTAGAAGCTGCTCTGTCCTTTCAGAAGCTAATTGGTGAACATATGTCTCTGACTGAATACTGAACACTTATATGTAATAACATGGAATTAAACTAGACCTATGATTACATATTTCTACTGATCACCTCACATCTCAGCTACCCGAATCTTACATTTATGTTACATACAGTGATTTGTAGCTTCCACAAGGGTGGCTCAAGTATGGGATATACATTTTTACATTGGTCTAAACTGGACCAATGTTACTATGCCAAAAAAAAAAAAAAATCATATATAAACTTTAGATTTTAAAACAGCACCTTTTTGATCTTTGAACACCGATGCTGGTGATGCTGAAACACAACTGCTGGTGATCCTGAAACACAGCGGTTGGTGAACCTAGAACACAGCTGCGGAGGATGCTGGAACACACCTGCTGGTGATCCTGGAACACAGATGTTGGTGATCCTGGAACACACTAGAGACGCTGGAAGGAAACTGCTGGTTATCCTGAAACACAGCTGTTCGTGATTTTGAAAAATTGAAAATTAATGTCTACAAGGAGCCTACCTGCTAAGCAGTTCAAGTTTTTTTTATCCAGGCATTGCAATACTGTGCCATTCCACCCCAAGCTATTTCACTATAATTTGGCAATCCTGACACAAAGCTGCTGGTGATTCTGGAACAAAACTGTTGGTGATACTGGAACACAGCTGCTGGTGATGCTGGAGCACAGCTACTGGTGATGCTGGAGCACAGCTACTGATGATCCTGAAATACAGCTGGTGGCGATCCTGAAACACAGTTGTTCATGATCCTGGAAAACAGATGCTCTGCATGCTGAAACAGAGCTGCTGCACAGATTAATACATTATAATAAATCATTGTTCTGAACAGTTTCTGTGTGATTTTGTCCTTTCCCCAAGCAAAATTGAAAATTAAATCTTAAGATGCCTACCTGTATTTTAGCCTATTTGCTAAGCAGTTCAAGTATTGTATCCAGGCATTGCAGTACTGTACCTGTCCACACCAACCTATTTGATTACTTGACTGTAATTTGGTGATCCTGAAAAATAATTGCTGGTGATGCTGGAACACAGCTGCTGGTGATACAGGAATACAGCTACTGATGATCTTCAAACACAGCTGCTGGTGATCCTGAAATCTAGCTGTTGGTGATCCTGGAACACTGATCTTGTTGATGCTGGAACACAGCTCCTGGTGATGCTAGAACACAGCTGCTGGTGATCCTGGAACACAGCTGCTGTTGACTCTAAGTTAGTTACCTAATTATTTATGCGACTACAGGTTTCCTTTAAGTGAACCCCATCCAATAATTGTATGGGCTGTTGTTCATTCAAATAGTCTCAGGATTTGTCAAAAGAGACCATTTTAACAGTTCAAATAAAGTGTATCTGTCAAACTAAATGCTTAGGATTTGAATAGACTGTATGCTTTTCCTAATTTTAATCCAAGATCTAATTATATGTCCTATATTCCTGATAAAGGGGGTCTCTTGGAACCCCCTGAAATGGGGTTTTTAAAGGATTACTGTTACCAATAAACTTTATCTGGACTATTGAAATAACTTGGCATTCTCTTTCCTACAAATCCTGAGATGTTACCTCGAAGTCCTAGGTAGGGCACCATGTGTACTAGAGAGCTGACTACAAAAAGCTGTTACACTGTCACTTACCTTGTTGGTGAGCCTGAAGTGCAGAGGAAGAGCTCTCATACAACTCAAGTATTCAGTAGAGAAGATGGGACTTTCAGGGTGCATGAACATGAATACCAAACATATTAAACAGTTATATAATTTTTATTTTGTATTTTTGTAAAAAACACAAGAAAGGAAAAATACAGAAACATGAAAACAATTTCATTTCTAAGAATACAACTGAGATTCAAACTTGGTTATGTAGTTACTCCCTACATGTTTCGCCCTCATGGGCTTCTTCAGGGGGGATTTTTTTGAAGAAATTTCTACCGCCGAGGCAGTCCTGGATGTGAAAGCTCACGGAGCTAGAAAAAAAGATCTTAATTGGACTACACGTCCAAAACAGTTGTAGAGGATATAATGGGCATCAAATATCATCTGTTAAATGCTTTAGAAGGATATATAGGTATAACCTAACAAAGATCTATTTGACCTATACGTCCACAACCACAGGAGAGGAAACAATGGACTTCAAACATCCATCTGTTGAAAATTGCAGAGAAATATAAAAGTATATTCTGTCTAAAGGTCTAATTGGCCTATAAAGTCCAAAAAAGGTTGAAGACTATAATGGGCATCAAATATCCATCTAAGCGTAACAGGATACGGTTGGAAAATATAATGGGCATGTTAAATATTGCAATTCAAGTAGCAAGAAAAATGTGGGGGAAAAGGATTTTAATTGAAGATCAATTTCCAATTCCACCACTAGGTGTCAGCAAAGGATATCAGACGATATTAGCTTCGTTCAGATCCAAAACAGCCTCCAAGATACTCAGTGTGCACTGGTGATTAGCAAAAAGACCGGCTCAAGGGCCACTGAGGGTGGAACAGCAAGCACGAGGGCACGGCAGGGTATGAGTGCCTAATCAGTCTGGTAGTCTGTGCGGAAGTGGTTGGCGCCTCGCTGGATGGGTGACAGCAGCAGCGCAGGCTGGCAACAAAGGCACCGCACAGCAGGCTGGTAGCAAGCAGGCTGGCAGCGCAGCACAGCAGAGCAGGCTGGTAGCAGACGGCTGGCAGTAGACAGATGGCACAGCAGAGCAGGCTGGTAGCAGACGGCTGGCAGGAGGCAGATGGCACAGCAGAGCAGGCTGGCAGCAGACGGCTGGCAGTAGGCAGATGGCACAGCAGGCTGGTAGCAGGCAGGCAGCAGGTAGGTGAAACAGAGTCAGATGAGCCAGGCCGGTAAGAGACGGGCAGATCAAGCATAGAGAGCAGGCAGAAGAGAGGTCAGGTAACAGGCAGTTGTCGGCAGCAGAGGGGGCAGATCAGATAGAGACAGGAGCAGAATCCAGGAAACAATGCAAGGTGCAAGGTCGGTGCAGGTAGCGTTCAAGCAAGGTCAGGGCAAGTTGGGTCAATCACGAGTACCAAACACAGGCACAGGAACACGGGGGGGGGGGGGGGCTCCAGATCAGATAGCAAGCTCCTAGTGCAGCTGCTGCACTTATATAGGCCACTTGGCGCCAGAAGTTATCAGTGAATGCGCACACGCCTGTGCATGCACATATGTGTTTACCTACGCGCCGAAAATCAGGCACCCGCAGGATCGCACCTGCGCACTTGTATGCGCCTCGGAGCTCCAGTTGCAGCATGGCAAGAGCCTTTCTGACATTACACTCAATTGGAATACCCACCTACACCAGGGTCCAGAGCTCCAGCCTGACTGTCTATTAAGTAAATTTAAAACACATGTAGGTAGGTGCAGTCTGTTCTTTTCAGTGTAGGTGGTGCTCAACCAGAGTGGTACTGCAGCTGGAGAGGAAGTCAAGACAAACCCTGTTTGTCTATGGTTTCCTCTTTCCCCTGGAGCAGCATTTCAGTTGGCTAAGCTGCATCAAGGTGACCCTGGTAGCCATCTTGGGTCAAGCAGAGTCTTGTCCCCAGGTTTTGGCATGCATTTGTGAAGTGGTTAGTGTAGGGAGAGTTCAGAAGTAGGGAAGAAGTAGGGCCTTTGTCTGCACTTCCGCAAGCTCTCTCTTGGGTTGGATACTCTACGTTGCACTCAACCTCCCTCATTAGGCGCTGCCTTCAAGTCGGGCCTACTACCGCTGACATTCCGTTGCATTGGCTGTGAGCACCCAGATGGGTCATCTTCCCACTGGGTTGTTGAAACTGTTCTGCACGTTTTTCAATACATTTTTTACTGCAGCCTCACTGTCTTTACTGCCACCACACCACACTACACCTAGCCCTCCTGCATTTTTTTTCCTTATTAACTCATGTGCTGATCCAAAACTAATTAAAGGAGAACAGAAAGACCACTCTCTGAATGGAGCCCCCACATACAAGAGTAAAAGTGGACTGAAAAGAAGTCCAAAGTATGCAATTACTAGTTTCCATTCAACAAGCACACAAGACAACACAACAAAATCTCTGAGTACCTGCTAATCCGCTTGATCTGGGTGGAGTTTGGTCCAGAAAACCAATGTGTTCTTCTCTAGAATCTTACAATGCATCCCTTTGAAGGTCACAGAAAGGAGCTTGAGAAAATGAGCTGAAGAGCTTTTTTAAATGATTGCATTGCGCTCTAGGATGGTTGAAATTGAAATTGAATTTCTTCTCAGAACAACATACATAGTATCCTAAGACACATATTATAACTAAAGCAAATAGTGATAGAACATTGGAAAGCCATTGGATTGTTTCTCTACATAATTTTACGCCTCTGAAGGGTAGCAGGTGTCTGATCGTGTGTGTAAATCCCACATTTGCTCTGCCGCTGGCAGGAAATAGGTGAGTTAGGAGCACCTGCTACCTTAACAAGGTTTGGCTAAATACTGAACATTTCACAATATCCTAACAGGCTATAGTCTGTTCATTCTGTGATACAGTAGTAACATTGGATAAATAGATAAAGGAAAGGAAATTAAACCTATCTCTCACAATGTAGTTATCTATTTTGTTGGGATGCCAACAAGTATTTACAAGGATTTTCATCCAACTTATCTTCATCTCGAAATTCTCTGGATTACAGATTTGGTCTCTGTCACTAAGAACCGATGTATAACCCTCAGTACAGGAATTTCTATGGGTATTAAAATACCTAAAGGGGGTATTTTCTCAATCAGCGTTTGATCCTTTGTAGATCAATAATATTTGATAGATATATCAACTTATACAGTCTGCTCTTACCCACGTTCTTGGTTAGATTTGTTTTTGTTGGTGGTTTATTTTCAACCTTAGTATTCAAGTTTTGAGGTTTCAGGTGGTTTTAGAGGGGTGGTTCTAGATGGGCTGCAGTGAGCGATGTCCAGATTTAATAAAGTTGGATGTGGTCTGACATCAAATTCCTGTTCTCCTATTGAGTTCATAGAGCATGGTTGGCCTTCTTTTGGTTGGCAACTAGACTAGTGGTAGATTAGATTTCCCGCTCCTCCGGGGAGAATGTTGGGAGTTTAGGCAGGACCAGGAAAGGAGGTAGGTCAGACTGCAGCAGACTGCAGAGGAGGAGGATAAAGCACCATCTTGCTGCTGGGCTCCTGCTCTTCCAACTTTCAGGGGATGGCAGGGTGCCTGGGGGTTCCCATCCTAGCTCATGAGAGAAGAGAGAGAATATTGGAAGCTAAATTACCCCTCTGTACCTCCCATCCTTAGCCAGGAAGGACATTAGGACCATCCATCTACAGGGACATGAACAGCCACCGGCTGGGCCTGGGACCAAGAGTCCATTTGTTATTGGAACTGTGCCGATCTATTGAAGCCATGCATCATTTGAGGCTTTCAGTAAAAATGAATATTAACTACATCCAACCTCATAGTGCCTTTATTCAGTAGGAATGCTGCCATAAAGAGTGTGAGAGACTTTTGTTGGTGTTCCCTGACTGTCGGGCCTAGAGAAGGTGCCCAATGACTGGAGTTCCTGGGAGCAAGGGGGATTAAGCACACAGCTGGGAGGGTAGATAACAGGTCACTGACACATCGGGGAGAGTCATCAGGCAAAGTCTTGTATTGCCCAAGAGGTCAGTTCTACCTTGGGGTCAGCTTTTCTGCTTGCTATGGCCATATGAGATACAGCCCACAACCACAGACAAACTGGAGTTCCAGAGGTCAGGGATTTTTTGTACAGGATTGGAGCAGTGGCATCTCTCTACATGTCCATTAGGGAAAGTAAGACTGATCTATTATAATTAGGCAATTTAATTCCCAAATGTCCCCTCAGATGCTCTAAAATAACCTGTTTTGTACACCTGACTCTTACTATGCATTACACATTCCTGTCCCCTGCGTTCCATGTGTTAAATACTCTTGACCCCTGTATTCTGCGGATAACACTCCTGTTGCCTGAATTCTTTGTATTATGTACTCCTGGACCTTGCTCTTTATGTGTCATGTACTCCCAAACCCAGCACTGACTACAGCCCTCTGTGCATTACATACTCCTAATCAGAGGCGGACTGACAAATCATGGGGCCCCCGGGCAATAGGGGATCATGGGGCCCCTGTGTCCTTGGTCAAACTCAAAAAAGCCTATGAAAAAGGTACCGGGGGCATCTCGTGGGGCACCCTACTGACCCCGAGCCCTCGGACAGTGCCTGAGTTTCCAAATGGTCAGTCCAACCCTGCTCCTAATCCTTGATCACATTGCATTACACACCCTGGGCCCCTGAAGTCTGCGTTCTGTATCCTAAACCTGACACTGACTGCAGCACTCCCCAACCGTTGTGCTCTGCCTTACACACTCCTGCACTATATACACAATACTGTACATCGTGTACTTCTCACCAAGCCTTCATTGTCTCAACAGTTGCTGGTTGCTGTGCAGTCCCTGACTATTTTAATGAAGTTCTTCTTTGAGGTAGGCTTAGACAAAGCAATCAAAGCATATTTTATTGGTACAAGGAAGTCTGGGTTATGTTTAACCATGCCCCTTGAGGCCCTCCCACTGGTAAGACTTTGGGCCACTCTACACACTCCGCAGGTCACTCCTTCCCTCAGGTGTCCCTCTCTGTCTCTCTCAAAGCCCAGCACAGGGGTCTCCCTCAGAAGACTGGACCCCGATACTCTGCATCTTGGCTGCTACGCCTCAGAATACTTATAGGCTCCCCAACCACCTACTGGACAGACCTCTCCAGGGATTGGTCGGGCACCCATAAATATTCCAGCTGCTTGTTTTGTTCTCCTTCCCACTATACTCTATAGAAATCTCTAGAAAACAGGAGGAAGTAGCAGAACAGCAGCCTGTGAAACACTGAACAGCCTAAAGCAATCATCCTCATCTCCACCAATTACAGAAGCACTAACAAAATTTGCCTTGCAGCATCCTCTACCCTAGGAGGGTGCTCATCAACATAAATAATTTTTTTTTTTTAATGACAAGTCCTCTTTAAACTTGTTTCTATTCCTTTCATTTGTAGCACTACCCCTTTAGGAGTCGTTGAAGTTTTGGGTTCTCTTATTGTCCTGCACAACCAGGCAACACACATTTCCTTCACTTCAGACTTGCATTAGCAGGCAGTAACCAGTCCTTGAGCTTGTTTTTAAAGTTTTATTAGGGGATTTGAACTTGGATGGGGTAAAGGGGTGTATGGGATGCCCATGGGTAATAGCAACAGAGGACAAACTACTTAGCAACTATATAAAAAGCTTTACAGCAAACAGTCTCTTCAGGAGAGCAAACCAGCATCCCCTGTAGTACCATCCCAGACCGCAGATGAATCCTCTTCTCATCCAGCTGTACTGGGGAATCCCTGAGAGTGCTCCTTCCCTTATCTGGCCAAGGGGGTGCAGGGCTACTCACTCTGTCCTTCTCCTGTGTTGTTGGTGGGTTGGTGGCTACTACCAGTCCTTCTAGCTGGGCCGCTCCTTCACTTCCACACAGGTGGTCCTCTCTCAGGGGGCCTCTCAAGTCCCAAGCTTTCCTCCTTCCAAGGCCCCTCTGCCTGGTGGTGAGCCTCTCTCCCATCTAGGCCCCCTCCCAGGATCCTGCTTTCCAGCCTCACTTCCTTCCCATCTTCCATCCAAACTCTCTTCCAACTCTCCTCCTGCAGAGCAGGCTCAGTTACTCTTAAAGGCTGTCCTGGCCCCTTGCCAAGCTTCCTGTTGGGCATTGGCCAGGATCCTCTAAGAGTAAAGACCAACCACTCCTCACCTCTGCCCACTGCTTCTAGATCTTCCTCCAAAGTCTTAGAGCAGGAGGAAATCCCAGAAAGCTGGTCTGCAGAGCTTCTTAGCTATTACACCCAGGCTGCTACTCAGCCCTCCTTACTGACAATAAGAGCTAAAGCTTCCCCTAGCTACCTAGGAAGATGCTACACATTAATAAATATATATGTTAAACCAATGGATGACTTGATGTGCCTAACAAGAAAAGCTAGACAAAGGCCATTAGAATAACCTAACAAAATGTATTTCTCTTTTTGTTCCTTTTCGGGTCCAAACCTGAACAATTGTCCGAGAAACATTTGACCCCCAATGTCATCACAGGGATTGTTTTGCTATATATAAATGATGCCATGCACGTACAAAACATATTTCCTCAGGACATATATTAACAGGGAAAAAAAAGACTACTTTTGTTCAAACTATTCAATTCAAGCGTGAAAACATTATCTCAAATATGCTGACTTCTTTCACAAACTCTACGGGATTGCAAAAGATTATGAACACACAAAAAAAAAAAAAAGTCTCACAGAGTTACTGAGTCCGCAATCTTTGTTCCCTGCCTCTCGCCATGCTTCTCACAACCAAAACTGTATATGGAAAGGACTTCAATGTGAATTATTACTGAGAATTTTCCAAAAGATGTTACATACTGTGGGTGTTGGGGGGATGAAAAGAAAGACATTTAAATGAGTACATTGCAGTCTGAGGCAGAGTCAAATGTACTGAATGCTTGGCATTTAGATTTTGGCTCTTTTTTTTTCCCTGCTAGTTTGGATCTACAGAGATCAGAAAAATGCAAAAATTTGAGTGTTCTGCTAAAATGAATAGTCGGTAATACTTGAAAGGGAAGCAATTGTGTAATTTGAATATGCATTCTACGGTGCTTTGTATGACATTTATCTGATATTATATATTCTTATAATCTATGCATATATTTTATTTTTTAATATACAGTTGTGCTCAAAAGTTTGCATCTTCTAGCAAAAATCGTGAAGTGTTGGCATTGATATTGAAAATATGACTGATCATAACAAAAAACTGTCTTTTATTTAAAAGTATAACCAAAGGCAAAACTTTTTTTTTTAGATTTAGATAGCATACAGACGGGTTTGAACACCTGTCAGTTTCTATAGCTTGCTGGGCCCCGTTAGAGAGATTCACTCTATTGATTTGTCCTGTTTAACATTGTTATTAAAATTAACTACCTCCCTTCCGGCCATTGTATATAAACGGCCGGACGGTGGCAGTGCAGGGTCAGGTGGCCGTTTATAAATGGCCTCTCTGCACCCTGCTTGTGCGCGCTCCCTGGGAGCGTGCAGCACCGCGATCCGGTGCCCGCTGTGTTCTCAGGACACAGAGGAACACCGATCATCAGACGGGACCTCTGTACGAGGTCCCGATCATGTGATCACTGATTGGCCAATCAGTGATCACATGCAGAGTAGTAAGCAAGATGTTACTTGTGACATCATTGCTTACTACGTGAGAAATCTGTGAATGATCACAGAGGTCACATGGTACAAGGCTATTCACAACAGCCTTGTACCATGTGACAAGCTGTGACCAATCACAGCTCACTCAGTAGTTCTCAATGGCTGCAAGAATGCAGCCAGAGAGAAGGAGAAATGATTGCTTTTACATCATTTATGGGTGTAAAAGCAATCAGTGTAAAAAAAAAAAAACTTCATCACCCCCCACAAGTAGTACAGTGTCACTATGGTGACACTGTACTGCTAGGGTGACAGTATGTAAAAAAATAAATAAAAAATAATATTAAAAAAATTTAAAAAAAATATGTTTAAAAATTATAATTTTTGGTTATAAACTAATTTTTGTTTTTTTTTACTAAAAATATAATGGATTAAATTTTGGCCAATATTTATGATGAAATACTATTTATTTGCAAAATTGTATAAGAAAAACACTTTTTTTTTAATTTTTGGACATTTTCATTTACATAGCAAAAACAATAAAAATCCCAGTGGTGAATAAATACCACCAAAATAAAGCTTTATCTGTCTCAAAAAAATGCAAAAAAATTCATATGGGTACAGTGTTGCATGACCGCACAATTATCATTAAAATTGTGATAGCTCTGAAAACTAAAAATTGCCCTGGACAGCAAGGGGGTAAAAGTATCCGGACTGGAAGTGGTTAAAGTAAAAGAAAATCACAAATTTTGAGTTGTCCCAAGAAAAGTAAAAGAGGAGGAATCTCCCAATGGGAACACTTTGCAGGGATTGCCTCTCATTTCCTGTTTGGCTGTGGGAGAAGAAGTGAAGGGAAATCTCCATAATGGCAAAAAAAAAATCTGATACGGCTTATAACCATCCCTTGCTCTATCCAATATGAAAAAAAAATCATATAGTTCTACTTTAAGGATAGTAATCATATGAAGCCATTTATTATCAAGTAGTTGTTTGGCTCCTTTTTAAATCATAATGATAACAGAAATCACCCAAATGGCAATGATCAAAAGTCTCCATCCCCTGGAATGTTCGGCCTTGGTACAGACACACAAGGTGACACAACACAGGTTAAAATCACAATTAAAGGTTAATTTCCCACATCTGTGGCTTTTTAAATTGCAATTAGTGTCAGTGTATAACTAGTCAATGAGTTTCTTAGCTGTCATGTGAGCAGGCTAAATACGGAGCCATAGTGAGCAGAAAAGAACTGTCAAAAGACCTGTATAACAAGGTAATGGGACTTTATAAAGATGGAAAAGGATATAAAAAGATATCCAAAGCCTTGAGTATCAAAAACAATTTTCTCCAACAGAATCAACCCCCCCACCACTAGTGAAAAAAACACCTATTCTAAAACATCAATGCGTGCCTTCCAAATAATAAATGTCCAAACACATGTAATCCTGCACAATATATTAATAAATGTCCAGTGTCTTATAGTTCAAACCGTGAATTTAATTAAATAGGTCCCACTTGGAGTCACTTCTTTATATTGTTGAAATCCTCAAGGGACTGCTTCCACAGAAACCCTCAAAAAAAAAAAAAAAAAATCAACATAGTGCATTAACTTAATAACTTCATATATAGCAATCCATGCGTGCATTTACAAGCATTAGTGCAAAAAAGTGAAAAAAACACAGCAACACTTGTGCCAAAATCGTGATGTGTTCCACTCTGTTTAAACCACTTCAAAAAGTGTTTCACTTCTAATATGTACAGCATATATACCCTTACCAGAATCAGAAAAAAAACCGCTGTGAGATATCATATAAAGAGATCATCATACACCACTCAGCCTCCTTGTCTCCACTCCTGACGTTATGATTACACTCTCATCCCCTCATGGTACCGCACGCCAGTTCCCCGGTCATTCAGTTCCACGTAGGATGTATATGAGAAAATAATAGTGTAATTCCGTATCAAACCATAAAAACAACTTTAATGAATCTGCTTACATAAAAGACTAGTAATTAGCGCATTTGTAACAAACCCCACACTCTGGGGATTACCAGGCAGCTTCCAGATAAATCACCATGCGACTCCCAATTCAAAAATGGCCGCTGTGTCACTTCCGGTTCCTGCTCGTACGTCCGACGTCACTTCTACTGACGCGTTTCGTCACATCCGGGACTTAATCTTAAGGGATAGACACGTCGGAACATCTCTCCGCATTATAGCTGGTTCTTTAGTCAATTAGCGAAGTTCCGGTCGCCATCTTGGTTAAGGGAAACTAGCCCATCCTTCTCTCAATAGTGCCGCACCACCCAGACAAGTGTCCCATATAGCAAAAAAGCACATTTTTGTAGCACGAATCCTCGGTTCTATATTCCGCTTCTCTATTCATTAATACTAGTTCCAATAAAATAAATAAAATCACATTCTTTATGACAACTACCTACATATAAATAGTATTGAATCCTATGCCATATCTAAAACCCTCTTACATATCAGAATCAACAATACTCATATGCACATTCAAAATAAAATAAAATTAAATTAAATTAAAATAAAATAAAACCAAAATAAAATAAAATTAAATAAAAATAAAAATAAAATTAAAACTTATAATAAAATTATAAGAAAGTTATTTGTTCGAACCTAGACAAATAGCACCAAAAAAAAAAAAATTCATCAATATCACTAATAACTATAACTAATCTACTAGGGCCCATATCTTCCACTGTACGTTATTAATTCCACAAATGCCTATAAATATTTAAAACTGCATGTGTGAACATACATCCCTACACCTATATAAACCCATCCCCACATTCCTAGAGATTAATTTAAAAAAAAATCTTTTTTTTTTTTTTCCTTCCCCTTTCCTGGGACCTATTTAATTAAATTCACGCTTTGAACTATAAGACACTGGTCACTTATTAATATATTGTGCAGGATTACATGTGTTTGGACATTTATTATTTGGAAGGCACACATTGATGTTTTAGAATAGGTGTTTATTTCACTAGTGGTGGGGGGGTTGATTCTGTTGGAGAAAATTGTTTTTGATGTATTTGTAACTTTCTATGGTTGAAAGTTATTTTTTATATAGAATCACATAGTGGATTGGGGTGTTTTTTGAGGCGTTTATCGTATATTATATTGAAAGCCTTGAGTATGCCAGTCAGCACTGTTCAATCACTTATTAAGAAGTGTTAAGTTCTGGGATCCCGTAATGCCAAGCCAAGGCCAGGTAGACCAAGAAAAACTGCAGCCACAACTGCCAGAAGAATTGTTCGAGATACAAAGAAAAACCCACGGGTAACCTCAGGAGAAATACAAGCTGCTGTAGAAAAAAACGTGTGGTTGCTTCAAGGAGCACAATATGACAATACTTGGTCAAAAATGAGCTGCATGGTCGAGTTGTCAGGAAGAAGCCTTTAATGCGCCTATGCCACAGTGTAAAATACCCCTATCCACACACATTTATGTGCCTCAACACGGCACTAAAATATGAGACATTGACTGAAATAAAGTTGTATCCAGAGACACTTTTATTTATTAAATAAATAATGCCTCTAAAAGCCTAGGTATTTGTAGGATTTCAGCATGAATGATTTCAAACTCTCAACTGATTGTTATCAGAATTATAACAATGATAAAAGTGTTAAAGCCCAACTCCAGCATTAAATCATCTTCTGCCCACCTCCCTCTGCCTCCCTTGCTGAGGTCCTCAAAGGTTTTTTTTTTTCAAGCATATGTACCATTTCATACTTTTTTCCAAGGATCTTCTAACCAGTCTGGTGACATCACAGGCCCCTCCTCTTCTCCTGTGGCAGTGAGTAGTCCTTCCTCCTGCACTGGATACTGTGTGAGTGCTATTAATGCATTAGTGCTGTGAATCAAGGCTGGTTTATGATGCCCAGGGGTCACCATGTAATTCAACCCTGAAAAGGAGCTCCACATGGTGGACGAGTGGAACTTCTGAGGGGAGCATTGCTGGAATAAATATAAGCATTGCATTAAAAGCTGTTTTGTTATTATTTTTTCAGGTTCAAGGCCATTGATTTTTTTTTATTTTTGCATTGAACTGGTCTCCTAGCATTAGTTGACTTAGTATTAGGACCCTCTGCCATCCTTAAAGTGGTTGTAAACCTCAGTCATGAAATACGAACAATGCATTTTCCTCTATAGAGGTGATGGCGTACCTTTTTGAGACCGAGTGCCCAAACTGCAACCCAAAACCCACTTAACTACAGTGAAACCTGAATGCTGAGGTTTTAGTTTAGAAAAAACAACCCATACATTAACATCTTTTATATAACAGAGCTTTCAATGGTACAAACAGCTTTTTATTGAAAAGTAAACGTTTGCATTTTCAGTGCTTTTGCACAATTTATGTGATCTTTGCTGTTGTATGCTAGGGGGCAAAGCTCCACTGACCACCAGCACAAGGGCGCAAAATTCCACTGACCACCAGCACAAGGGAGCAAAGTTCCACTGACCACCAACACAAGGGAACAAAGTTCCACAGACCACCAACACAAGGGAGCAAAGTTCCACTGACCACCAGTACAAGGGAGCAAAGTGCAACCGACCATCAGCACAAGGGAGCAAAGTTGCACATATGACCAGCACAAGGGAGGCAAATCTCCACCGACCACCAGCACAAGGGGGCAAAGTTCCACTGACCACCAGCACAAGGGAGGCAAATCTCCACCGACCACCAGTACAAGGGGGCAAAGCTCCACTGACCACCAGCACAAGGGGACAAAGTTCCACTGACCACCAGCACAAGGGGGGCAAAGTTCCACTGACCATCAGCACAAGGAAGCAAAGTTCCACCGACCACCAGCACAAGGGGGCAAAGCTCCACCGACCACCAGCACAAGGGGGCAAAGTTCCACCGACCACCAACACAAGGGCGCAAAGTTTCATCGACCACCAGCACAAGGAGTCAAAGTTCCACTGACCACCAGCACAAGGGGGCAAAGTTCCACTGACCACCAGCACAAGGGGGCAAAGTTCCACTGACCACCAGCACAAGTGGGCAAAGTTCCACTGACCACCAGCACAAGGGAGCAAAGTTCCACTGACCACCAACACAAGGGAGCAAAGTTCCACTGACCACCAACACAAGGGAGCAAAGTTCTACTGACCACCAACACAAGGGAGCAAAGTTCCACTGACCACCAGTACAAGGGAGCAAAGTGCAACCGACCATCAGCACAAGGGAGCAAAGTTGCACATATGACTAGCACAAGGGAGGCAAATCTCCACCGACCACCAGCACAAGGGGGCAAAGTTCCACTGACCACGAGCACAAGGGAGGCAAATCTCCACTGACCACCAGCACAAGGGGGCAAAGCTCCACTGACCACCAGCACAAGGGGGCAAAGTTCCATTGACCACCAGCACAAGGGGGCAAAGTTCCACTGACCACCAGCACAAGGGGGGCAAAGTTCCACTGACCATCAGCACAAGGAAGCAAAGTTCCATCGACCACCAGCACAAGGGGGCAAAGCTCCACCGACCACCAACACAAGGGGGCAAAGTTTCATCGACCACCAGCAGAAGGAGGAAAAGTTCCACTGACCACCAGCACAAGTGGGCAAAGTTCCACTGACCACCAGCACAAGGGGACAAAGTTCCTCTGACCATCAGCACAAGGGAGAAAATTTCCACCGACCACCAACACAAGGGAGCAAAGTTCCACTGACCAGCAGTACAAGGGAGCAAAGTGCAACCGACCATCAGCACAATGGGGGCAAAGTTCCACCGACCACCAACACAAGGGGGAAAAGTTTCATCGACCACCAGCACAAGTGGACAAAGTTCCACTGCCCACCAGCACAAGGAGGCAAAGTTCCACCTACCACCAGGTCTGGATCAACTGTGGGTATAGGATTATAACTTTTATTTTTTTTAATGGTTGAACTGGATGGACTTTTGTCTTTTTTCAGCAAGACTAACTATGTACTTAAATAACTTCAGCATTACAGCCAACAAAACAGGGGCTGCCCCATCATACCTGCAAAGGCATAGCTCTATACAAAGCACAGTGGAAGATCTCCAGAGCTGGTGCTCTTCCAGGACGACTGCAGGTCCCCCGACATGGTGTATGTGACATCAGGAAGGCTTGCTCTCTGAAGTTGAACTGATCCCCCTTCTCTCTTCTCTGGAAGCAACTGGAGATTACATGCTTTGGTTGAGCTGTGTCTTCTCTCCCATGCACACTGTCTGACTGGGCAGAGCTCTCTCCCCTTTTATATCATCACAGGGAGAGAGGAAGAGCTTAGTAAAAATTACCGGCAACAGGATAACTCTTTCCCTCCCGGCTCGGGCAGCAGTTGTCCCATAGACTAGCATTTCAACCCGCTTACATGCTTCCCTTTCCACCCCCATCACCAATATACTAATGACATATTTCATAACATATCTTCTTTTGCAACCAGTGATGTTATCACTGAGTCTCTGTGCTTCTCTGTGCAATGCAGGCACATCATGGCTAGTGGGAGGGGCAGGCTGGGTACTGTATTTGCAAACACAAATGCTCCTGTGCTTGGGGATGGACTTGATGCAGGCTACAACCAAATTAAGAATGTCCTGGAACATGCACACCTTGCTGCCCTCAAATGGACTGGGGGAATCCAAATATACTGAATGGGGAAAGAACAAAGAGAGGGCGCACAGGCCTAGTGCATTACCATAAAAAATGTTTAATAAAAAATAAAGTAGGTGTTGTACTCACAAACGACAATAAAGTCAAGGCACATCATAAAAGAACAGCTGGGTCCACACCATGCTAAGTAACCATCCACAATAGGGAGTGTAGATATCCAAAAGCTGACGCGTTTTGAGGACTTGCCTCTTCCTCAGAGCCCGCTGTGCGGTGGCGCGGTGTTGCACGGTGTTGACCCAGCTGTTCTTCTATGATGTGCCTTGACTATATTGTCGTTTGTGAGTACAACACCTACTTTATTTTTTATTAAACATTTTTTATGGTAATGCACTAGGCCTGTGCGCCCTCTCTTTGTTCTTTCCCCATAGGGTACTGTATTTACCTTCCTGAAAACAGCAAAGCATTCTGGCTCTTCTCAAGTGCCCTCTGTCCTGATGCAAGCAGATGGAGGCATTATGCAAACTTCAAACCGCATTGATGGGTGGATGCCAGTTTGGAAGAGTGGGTGTTCCCTAGTCAGACTGCCATGAGCAGGGGCGGACTGACCATTTGGAAACTCGGGCACTGCCCGAGGGCCTGGGGTCAGTAGGGGGCCCCATGGGATGCCCCTGGTACCTTTTTCATAGGCTTTTTTGAGTTTGGGCAAGGACACAGGGGCCCCATGATCCCCTATTGCCCGGGGGCCCCATGAGTTGTCAGTCCGCCCCTGGCCATGAGTAACACCCACATATGATGCTGAGCCTCCATGATTAAAAGAACTGAAATCCAATGAATGAAAGGAGCCAGGAACAGTCAGGCTGGGGTGGAAATGGCCTTGAAGCCAGGAAATTAGGCAGGCTCCATCTGACTTGCTGCAGATTCTAATGCACACTGTGAAAAGCTCACAGTGTGCAGCGAAATCCGAGTAAGCCGATTTGGTACAACTGTGCAAGACTGAAGAGAAAGGCTGGAATTCAGCTTTAAGAACGCTTTGCTTTACACTGTCCATGAACCTACTGCGTTCCAGGGTCTGAGCTAAGTCTGTAAAACAATGACCAGCCCCTTTCTGTATCAATAACTAATTACATCCGTGTCCTAGCTCAGTAACACAGATTGATGGCTTCATTATCACATTTAATTAGAAATGCTTTTAATTTATCAGGAAGAAGCACTATTAATTGGTGAATAAACAGCTGCTTTGGCGCGCGGGCGAGAAGGGATGATGGAAGGACGAGAGAGAAGAGGGGTACTGGGGAATTTTAATGCACATTTAATACCATGTTCCTCTATTTCACAACAAGAGCGGAGAGATTGCTCGATCTCATGGCGGTTCTGTGCACGCAGACCGCGGAATCATTCATTTTCCGTCTCAATCAGGTGCTTATAAATATTGCACAACAGGAGGAAAATTTTGATGTGTTTTTTTTTTTCTTCCTCTCTATAAAATTATGATGATACAGTTGATTAGCGCATCCATTAATAATAAGAGAAGGAGCTTGGCTTCGCGGCCTCTTTGAGCAAACATTGAGACGAGGCGAAGCCGGGGCGCTGGCGAGAGGTGAGCCGGGGTCATTTCCAAAGGTCAAGTGGCTACTTAAGCAATGACAGGTGGCTCGATAGCACAAAGAAGGGTTTAATTAATAATCAAAACAGCGGAATATATGAAAGGGAGAGAGAAGGGGGTATGAGAGAAGGTCTAGCACAATGTCAGGTATAAATCATCTAGCACAGTGTTGGAAAGGTAATCCACGCTGCTTTACAGAAGATCCATCTTTAAAGAGCACCTGCTGTCTTGGAGAAAAGGATACGATGTAATAGAGAAGGGTTGTTCAAGATGAACCTCTATCAGCGGCTATGGCCTATCATGATGTAATGGCCTCCGGTCTCCCTCCCTACGGGTTGCCTAGAGGATGATGAATAAGGTGCTGCTCCTGGGAAGAAAAAGTAAAAAAAATGCACAGCAAGACAGCCCTGAGAGCAGAGTCAGTAAGCCAGGAAATAGCAAAAAGCAAGACGCTGAGTTTAATACCAAGCGAAAAACACCTTTATTAAAAGAAGGACACTTACATGTCAGAAATCACCAATTTTCAAGTGGATAATGACACAGCTGGTTGAGACCCCCAAGTTGGTCAGCTGAAGGTACACAGAGGTAATGGCCACCAGGCATGTGGCAGCAGAGGCTACAAAGGGCCAGCAGGTAGTGTGGATAAAAAGAGCTGGCGGTGTATCCAGTTGAACTGTGAGGATGGCAGCTGTCAGAATCCTTTGGTGATGTCAGAAGGGGGCAAGCATAACGTGTTTCAAAGGTCTCACCCCTCTTTTTCAAATGCATCATGATACATTTGAAGGGTCCAAACCTTCTTTTTCAAATGCATCAACTCTAACCCGGAACAGGCTGAATGACGAACAAGTATGTGATCCAGCCTGACCAAGCCACCTGGTCTCAGTAAATGTACTAGAGGCAGTCTGTAACGGAACCGGACCCCGACCACTCTTGGGTATATTCCGTTATACCGCAGCTTCCCCTGTCCGAACACCATCCACGGACCACACCCTTGAAATCCCTCAGGAAATAGACAGCACCCAGCTCTTCTTAAAACAGGAAGCCAACTCTTTTATTTTACATACACAACAACTTATATACACAGGGTGAGGAAACACAACCAGGAACAGGAAACACATCATCAGCCCGCCCCATCAGTGGGAAGGGCTACAGTATGGGCAGGAAACACATCATCACCCCTCCCCATCCAACCAAGACACAGAACAATGGGATAGCACATGGCAAGAACAATAGACAGCCATGTGGCCGAGACAAAGGAATAACCACATGGCAGTACAATAGGCAACCACATGGCAGGGACAAAGGACAACACACCAATACACAATAGACATTCACATACACACCCTGTACCCTAACAAGCACATGGTCACTTAAACATAAGAATTTGGGGAGATGATGCAGAGATCCCCCCACCCCCAAAAGTCACTCCTGTCACACAGTCTACAAGGAGGAGAGGATAGGATAGGATATTATCAGTAGATGTAATGCTTCCCACTTCTACTTTCCAACCTGTGCTAGTAATAGGAAAGAGAGGATGAACTGAGGGAGGTAGGGAAGCAAGGAAGGAAGGAAGTGAAATGAAAAAAAAAGCTTTAGATGTGAAGCTTCTCACGTCTACTACCCAACCTGCCCTAGTACTAGGAAAGAGAGGATGAACTGAGGGAGGGAGAAAGCAAGTAATGGATGGAAGGCAGGAAGGAAGAAAGGAGGAAAGGAAGAAAAAAGGAAGGAAGCAAGAAAGGAAAAAAGGAAGAAAGGAAGTTGATATACTTACCTTATTCCTTGGCAGCAAGTGCTGTCCACACATCCACCACCTCCTGCACTCAGGGGCTCAGACAGAGCTGCAAAACTGACAGAAACACTTACACATAGTGGCTGAATGCCTCCTATGAATAAAAACTGAATCCAAATTGAATATTTCTATCAATTATCCAGCTCTGAGGAAGAAGGGATCACCCTTCAAAACACATTAGCTTGACCAAGAATTTATCTCCCTTCTGGATTTAGCAAGTGCTGTCCTCCATTGTCTAACACTCTGGAATGTGGACAGCCTTCTGCTGTCCTCCTCTACAATGCAGGGTTGTACATCCTACATTGTATGAGATGACATTAGAGAGCTAAGACTTGTCAGGCAGCAAGAGGAAGGAGCTTCAAGAAGGAAGGAAAGAAGGAAGAAAAAAGAAAAAGCCTTAGATGTGAAGCTTATCATTTCTATTTTCCAGCTTGCCCTAGTAATGGGAAAGAGAGGATGAACTAAGGGAGAAAGCAAGTAATGGATGGAAGGCAAGGAGATAGGAAGGAGGTAGGAGGTAGGTAGGTACATGAGGGAGGAAGGAAAAAATAAGAAGAAAGATAGGAAGGAAGAAAGAAATGAATATTAATATACTTACCTTATTTCTTGGCATCCAGATCTCTCCTCCACTGTCCATTGCTCGGGAATGTGATCAGGACCTTGGTGACCTCCAATACAATGGGGATTGCATGTCCTGCATTGTATGGGATGACATCAGATACCTGCAACTGGTTGGGCAGCAAGGGGAAGAGGCTTCAGGAAAGAAGAAAGTAAGGGGAAGAGAAAAGAAGGGAAGGAACAAAGGAAGGAAGGAAGGAAAATCATGGATGGAAGGTATGGAAGAAGGAAAGAATAAAGGAAGGAAGAAATAAGTTCATATACTTACCTTATCCTTGCAGCCAGTGCAGCGAACCCCTTCACTGTCCAACACTCTGTTGTGTGGATAGGCCCTTAGTGTCCCTTATACAAAGCAGGATTACTTGTCCTGCATTTTATAGGAAACTAAGAACATCTTAAATTTGAAGCTTCTTGCTTCTACTTTCCAACTTTGAGGGGAAGGAGAAAGGAAGGACTGAGTGAAGGAAGGTAATTAAGAGAGGGAGGAAGGAAGGAAAGAAAAGGCTTATCTGTGATATGAGGTTTCTACTTTTTATCCCTACCCAATAGGAAAGAGAAAAGCTGATTGGCTGACCAGAACTGCAGAAAGTTCTATATTCAGGAGCTTGGTTCACGAGGCTCACAGTAAGGACGTAGAACAAAGAGAAAATAGTAGATGTCATGAATACTCAGAATGTGGGAGTCTCTCAGTGTCCTCCTTCATCCTTCTATTATCTTTAAGAAAAAAAAGCCATTCTCTGATTCCTTAATTATAATTTTTGTTTTCTAGATTGTTTTTACTTTCATTCATAGCTATAACTTTTGATAATAATTAACTGGGGAAAAGTGTATTAAGATAATGAGAAAATGAATTGCAAATAGAATTTACAGCTCGGCTCTGGTTTGATTGCAGAAGCATATTATGAGAATGTCATTAGATAGCAATCAGTTCTGCTTTTATGGCAATATCAATACAACCTTAATTACGAAGACCACTTAGTTTGGGGGAGAGGATGAAGGGGGACTCTTTGGTTCAGTCCCTAATGACTTTATGAGAATTTATTCTCAAGAATTTCAGGCAGGAGAGTTTGTAAATCAAAAAACTCTGACCCTTGTGTCTTGAAATGAGCACTCCAACCATTCCAAGAAAGTCTTATAGAGAATAGAGTGGATTCTAAGAGGCTGCAAATACATAATGGAGTTGATGTAGGTAAACTGGTGGAAGGAAAAGGGAAGAAGAACCCGATGAATATTACCTCAATATTGATGAGCTTGAGAAATTTTAGTTGTTTGGTTGCTAGGAATTCTGCCTTGTAGTACTGGGTCCCTGGTTTGAAACACAGATTTCATTGGCTGTAGTATTTGTATGCATGCAGACTTGGAACCTAAGGTTGAAAGCTCCTTGAAGGCACAAACTGATGTGTAAGTAAAGTGCTGTATAAATTATAATTATAATTTATACAGCACTTTACAAATATAATAATTATTGGTGCTATATAAATAGCTGTAACAAATAAAAAAAAAAAACATTCTGCACCAATTTTGCTTTGAACAAATTATCTGTTACATCTTCAGTTTGACAAGTAGACCCACCCAACCTGTGATCCATTAGCATTCAGCAAAATTTATTTTCTTAAAGTGTGCAGAATAAATTTTATATATTAACTACAGATACTGTATATACACCGATCAACCATACCATTATAATTGCGGACAAGAAGCCATTGTTTGTAATTTTTAGGGACTCTTTAATGACTGGCATAGTACCACTGGATTGGCGTAAGGCCAATGTGGTGCCAATATTTAAAAAGGAGTCAAAATCTTTACCAAGTAATTATAGACCTGTTTAATAAAAGACTACATAGATGAGTTCTTGCTGGAAAAAAATATTTTAAGCAACAGACAGCATGGATTCATGAAAGACAGAAGTTGTCAAACAGATATTATTTCTTTTTACGAGGAGATGAGCAAAACCTTGGACAGAGGGGTGGCGGTGAACGTGGTATACTTGGACAGAGGGGTGGAGGTGGACGTGGTATACTTGGACAGAGGAGTGGCGGTGGACGTGGTATACTTGGACAGAGGGGTGGCGGTGGACATGGTATACTTGGATTTTGCAAAAGCGTTTGACACAGTTCCCCCCACACACGGTTAATGTGTAAGGTAAAGTCTACAGGCTTGGAAAAATCTGTATGTAAATGGATAGAAAACTGGCTAAAAGATCGTATTCAGAGAGTAGTGGTTAATGATTCATACTCTGCATGGTCTAGGGTTGTTAGTGGGGTACCCCAAGGTTCAGTGTTGGGACCCTTACTTTTTATATTTATAAACAATATAGGGTCTGGGATTAAAAATCCCATTTCAGTCTTTGCAGATGACGCCAAGCTGTGCAGTGGAATAACGTCCTTACAGGATGTCTCCAATTTACAAGCCGACCTCAATGCACTCTTTAATTGGGCAATTATGTGGCAAATGAGGTTTAATGTTGATAAATGTAATGTTCTGCACTTGGGGGCTAAGAATATGCATGCATCATACATACTAGGGGGGGGTACAACTGGGGGAGTCAATGGTGGAGAAGGATCTGGGGGTTCTGGTAGATCACAAGCTTAATAATGGCATGCAATGCCAAGCTGCGGGTTCTAAAGTAGCAAAATCCTGTCTTGTATTAAAAGAGGTATAGACTCCAGAGAGAGAGCCTAGTGGATTGCTTTAAAAAAGTCCTGGATTCTTTCTTGGATACACAGAATATAACTGGTTACTAACATTTATAGGTAAAGTTGGTCCAGGGAATATCTGATTGCCTCTTGGGGGATCAGGAAGGAATTTTTTCCTCTGCTGGAGCAAATTGGATCATGCTTTGCTGGGTTTTTGCCTTCCTCTGGATCAACTGTAGGTGTAGGATTAGAACTTTTTTTTTTTTAATGGTTGAACTGGATGGACTTTTGTCTTTTTTCAGCCAGACTAACTATGTAACTATGGAAGTAAAGTGAATAACATTGATTAGTGATGTGTGGAAACATTTGTGTAATTTCATTTTGGATTCAATTGCTAAGTAAATAATTTGTTTTCATCATACTTGTTAAAGTGGTTGTAAGCCATTACATATATATATAGGGGCCCAGACTCCCTCAAGAGTTGGTTCTGGCCAGCTCAGTGGATTTCTTTAAAAAAAGTCCTGGATTCTTTCCTAGATACACAGAATATAACTGGATACTAACATTTATAGGTAAAGCTGATCCAGGGAATATCCGATTGCCTCTTGGGGGATCAGGAAGCAATTTTTGCCCCTGCAGGAGCAAATTGGATCATGCTTTGCTGGGTTTTTTTCCTTCCTCTGGATCAACTGTGGGTATAGGATTATAACTTTTCTTTTTTTTTGGTTCAACTGGATGGACTTTTGTCTTTTTTCAGCCAGACTAACTATGTAACTTTGTAACATATACCCAGTGAAGTAAAAAACACAAACAGAAAGGGCACAAATGCCTAGTGCATTTGTGCCTAGTGCCATTGCTTTGAGGAAGGGGGCAAGTTCCCTGAAACACGTCAGATGGCTCAGTCACCCTTTTACAGTTGGAGCTGGATAGCGGACATCTGTATACCGTGCCTTGCATGTTTTACATGCTTTCAGCCTATCGGGCTTGTGAATATATTTTTAATTGCTTCACCTAATAAAGTGCTAAAGATAATGCACTAGGCGTTTGCACCCTTTCTGTTTGTGTTTTTTAGCATTGAATTTCCCTGGTCATGTGCAGCCAAGGCTCATTGATGCACGCGGGGAATAAAGGCTGGGCCATATAGTCTGATCCAATTGAAGAGCTACTTGAGCTCAAATTGCTGGAAAAGTTAATGCTGGTTCCGACAGAAAAGTGTCAGAACCCACCAGGGGCTGACAACTCATGGGGCCCGCGGGCAATAGGGGATCATGGGGCCCCTGTGTCCTTGCCCAAACTCAAAAAAGCCTATGAAAAAGGTACCAGGGGCATCTCATGGGGCCCCCTACTGACCTCGGGCCCTCGGGCAGTGCCCGAGTTTCCAAATGGTCAGTCCGCCCCTGGAACCCACAGTGCATTGCAGTTTGTTGTTATGGGGCTGTGTAGTCACAGACTAGTCACGGTACCCACACTGACCAGTCTATACAGCCAAAAGCACTTACAATGGGCATGTGAGCATCAGAACTGGACTACGGAGCAAAGGAAGAAGGTGGCCTGGTCTGATGAATTCAAGAGTGGTTTTGGGAACAGAACAACAAGTTTGAGGTGTTGAATTGACATCCAAATTCTTTATATCGCAATCCAATTGAGCGATATGGAGAAGCCTGATCCATGGAGGCCCCACCTCTCAAATTACAAGACTTAAAGGATCTGCTACTGATGTCATAGTGCCAGATACTACAGCATACCTTCAGAAGTCTAGTGGAGTCCATGCCTTGACAGGTTATGGTGGGTGGTCACAATGTTATGACTGATCTGTGCATATAGCACCAACAACTTATGCAGCGTGTATAAGTGTACTGCAGGTGGAGACTACAACCAGCCATGCTGACACACAGTACTCAGACTTGGTTCACTGGTTTCCTTATAGGGCAGCTGGTCCAATGCAATGATGTACTGCTGGAGTGAGTGCATGGAGACAGAAAGTGGCAGAAAGAGGCTGGAGGGGATCAGCAACAATAAGTGTAGCGCTACCTTCTTGAAGGTCGCTGTGTTGTGGGTACCCCTTAGCTCTGCACAGTGAACAGTTCATGGGCTTGGTTTTGTTATTTTTTTTATGGGAAAAAACTTAAAATAGGAAAATAGGGATTAAGGAATGCCCAGTTTGGCTCGAATCAATGAAGGGGGGAAAACTTTCTTCCTATTTACAGAAACAGATCCTGGACTGTTTTTTTTCCTTGAAAGCCATCAGTCTTCGTGGATCAGTAGCAACAGCCCTTTATGGGTGAGGAAATAGCAGCCCCTCAAAATCAGCTTAGCTTCTTGTAACTACATTATTATTATTATTATTACTACGAGTTTATATAGCGCCAAAGGGTTTGCTCAGCGCTGTACAATAGGGGGGACAATACATGGCACAGTACAACAACAACAAACAATGTACGAGGGGTAAGAGGGCCCTACTCTTACGAGCTTACAATCTAGGAGGGAGGGGGTAAAAGGTACAGTAGGAAGTGGCTGAGGGGGATGAAGTGGTGGGAGGAATGAGGGAGGATGGCCGTTAGGTGAGGGTGGGGTAGGCTTCCCTGAAGAGATGGGTTTTGAGGGAGCGCCTGAATGTGAATAGGGAAGGCGACAGTCTGATGGATTGGGGCAGTGAGTTCCAGAGGATGGGGGAGGACCTGGAGAAGTCCTGCAGTCGTGCATGGGAGGAGGAGACCAGGGAGCAGGATAGAAGGAGGTCCTGTGAGGAGCGAAGGGTACGGGTAGGGTGGTACTTGGTGATAAGGTTGGTGAGGTAGTCAGGGGCAGTGTTGTGAACGGCTTTGTAGGTCAGGGTTAGGAGTTTAAATTTGATGCGTTGGGCAATCGGGAGCCAGTGGAGGGAGAGGCAGAGGGGGGTGGCAGAGGTGGAGCGGGTGGTGAGGTGGATGAGTCTGGCAGCTGAGTTCAGGATGGTCTGGAGCGGGGAGAGCCTGCACTTGGGTAGGCCAGTGAGGAGAGAGTTGCAGTAGTCAAGGCGTGAGATGATGAGGGAGTGTACTAGAAGTTTGGTGGTGTCTGGGGTGAGGAAGGAGCGTATCTTGGCAATGTTGCGAAGATGGAGCCTGCATGTGTTTGTGAGTGATTTGACATGCGGTTGGAGGGAGAGGTTCGCGTCAAGAATGACGCCAAGGACTTTGGCTTGTGGGGCGGAAGTGATAGTGGAGTTGTTGGTGATGATGGATAGGATGGGGGGGGGGGGGGGTGTTGGCAGGGGGAAAGACGAGAAGCTCGGTTTTGGAGAGGTTGAGCTTGAGGAAGTGTAGCGACATCCAGTCTGAGATGTCATTTAGGAGGTGAGTGATGCGGGCGGAGATAGTGGGGGTGAGGTGAGGGGTGGAGAGGTAGATTTGAGTGTCGTCAGCATAGAGGTGATAGTTGAAGCCGTGAGATTGTATGAGTTTGCCCAGGGAGGAGGTGTAGATGGAGAAGAGAAGGGGTCCAAGGACAGAGCCTTGGGGGACCCCAACAGAGAGGGGGAGGGAGGGGGAGGTGGCACCATTGTAGGTGACACTGAAGGAGCGTCGGGATAGGTAGGATGAGAACCAAGAGAGAGCAGTATCTCCGATGCCAAGGGAGAGTAGTTTATTAAGGAGGAGGGGGTGGTCAACTGTGTCGAAGGCCGCAGAGAGGTCCAGGAGAAGGAGGACAGAGTAGTCGCCCTTGGCTTTGGCGTTGAGTAGGTCGTTAGTGATTTTGAGGAGGGCAGGGTTGTCTCCTCTCCCCTGTAAAACTGCTCCCAGCTCCACAGCCTGCAGACACTACCAGCCTTTCTGGCTGCTCAGAAGATCTCCCGTTACAAGGATAAAGGATTGAGCCCAGCGCTAGCCTTTGAAAGCTTGCTACATGTGACAGTCTTTCCCGTTGTGGATACCAGGGCATGCTGATGTACTCCCTCTGTCTTCTTTGCTCCCACTGCTCCAGGTCTCAATTCCATTCATGCTGTACTGCTGAATGTATTCTCCTGAGCCAGCCCGATCCCAGCCTGGAGGCTGTCCCCCTAGACCTAGGGGACCCCTCCCAGGCACCAATAGTCTCCTCAGCACTCCATCTTCTACCTGACTTCTCTGTCAGCCTTACTCTCCCATAGTTATGGGCCAGTCCACCACTCTACCAGGGCCTCCAAACCTGAGATTGGCCAGACTTCCATAAGTATGCAGATTAGGTCTCCACCCCTTCCTGCTTACCAACTTCTGGAAGGCTCTATGGTCCTCCAGAATCGGAAGGAGGTGATAGGGTCACAACCTGTTAAGCAATCCAGCTGACCTGCAATAACCCAACCTTAATCACATGACTCATGCAATTACCATGAGTCAAACACAATGATTTTACCTGTAATACAGTTGCAAGAAAAAGTATGTGAGCCCCTTGGGATTACGTGGAGTTTTGCATGAATTGGGCATAAAATGTGCTCTGAACGTCATCTAAGTCACAACAATAGAAGAACAGCTGTCCTGCCCTTAAAAAACACACACCTGTTTTGGGTTTACTGGTTTCAAGAAGCACTGAAACAAAAAAATATATAAATAATATTTAAATAAAAAAAGGTTCAAATAAATAATCCACACTTAAAAATATATGTAACACAAAAAACGTGCACAAAAATATCTAAATGTGACAATACCACCACCAAAAAACGCTGAATAAACTCACCAGAGCTATAAAACAAAAACATGTATTGCTCTGGGAGCGATAGTATTAATAGAGTGGTAAGTCATTCGTAGATGTATCTTCAAGAAATCATATTCTGCAGAACCCAGATCCACATAGACCAATTTCAGATGGAGCAAATACTTTCAAATTATCATCAAGGAAATCCACTTCTCCAAAAAAGCCACCCTTAATCGTATCCAAGGAAAAAGATGCCAGACACTCGGAAGAAACAAAAGAACTTCATGGTGCAGTATTATTAAAAACCAACTTCCTTTATTAGGTACTCATTGCACTTAACTCAGGAGGTGTCCCAGCCGACACCAGTGTTAACAGCATACAGCAATCACAGAAAACAGACCCAGCTACTCAGCACATGCGCAGTAGCTCGTAGGAAAACGTAATGACGTCACATCAATCAAGCTCCGCCCAAGTTTTTTTGTTTCACGGATATATTTTTATATTCACTAGCGCAAAATATTTTTTGTAATAATTGTTACACTTTATTTATTTATGGTGGATTTTTGCAGCTGGTATATCATAATAAGTGATTTATATATAATTTTTCCTCTTTCCATAGGCGCCATTATATATATTTTTTCCATTTCAAGAAGCACTGTCTGATGTGAACCATGCCTCGCAGAAAAGAGCTCTCAGAAGACCTACGATCAAGAATTGTTGACTTGCATGAAGCTGGAAAGGGTTACAAAAGTATCTCCAAAAGCCTCGGTGTTCATGTGTCCACGGTAAGACAGACTGTCTACAAATGGAGAAAGTTTAGCACTGTTGCTACTCTCCCTTGGCGTGGTCGTCCTGTAAAAATGACTGCAAGAGCACAGCGCAGAATGCTGCATGAGGTAAAGAAGAATCCCAGAGTGTCAGCTAAAGACCTACAGAAATCTCTGGCACATGCTAACATTTTTGTTGACACATCTACAATAAGGAAAACATTAAACAAGAATGGAGTACATGGGAGGACACCACGGAGGAAGCCATTGCTGTCCAAAAAGAATATTGCAGCACGTTTGAAGTTTGCAAAAGAGCACCTGGATGTTCCACAGCACTACTGGCAAAATATACTGTGGACAGATGAAATCAAGATTGAGTTGTTTGGGAAGAACACACAACACTATGTGTGGAGAAAAAAAGGCACAGCACACCAACATCAAAACCTCATCCCCACTGTAAAACATGGCGGAGGGATCATCATGGTTTGGGGCTGCTTTGCTGCCTCAGGGCCTGGACGGATTGTTGTCATTGATGGGAAAATGAATTCCAGAGTTTATCAAGACATTTTGCAGGAAAATGTACGACCATCTGTCCGCCAACTGAAGCTCTGCAGAGGATGGGTGATGCAACAGGACAATGACCCAAAGCATACAAGTAATTCAACAAAACAATGGCTGCAACAGCACAGAATACACCTTCTGGAGTGGCCCAGTCAGAGTCCTGACCTCAACCCGATTGAAATGCTGTGTCATGACCTTAAGAGAGCAATTCACACCAGACATCCCAAGAATATTGCTACACTGAAACAGTTTTGTGAAGAGGAGTGGTCCAAAATTACTCCAGATCGTTGTGCAGGTCTGATCTGCAATTACAGGAAACGTTTGGTTGAGGTTATTGCTGCCAAAGGAGGGTCACCAGTTATTAAGTCCAAAGGTTTACATACTGTTTCCTCTCTGCACTGTGAATGTTTACATGTTATGTGCAATAAAACCATGGCAACATCTAATGTTTGTGTAGTATTATGTTCAGCAGACTGTGTTCTTCTATTGTTGTGACTTAGATGACATTCAGAGCACATTTTATGCCCAATTCATGCAAAACTCCACGTAATCCCAAGGGGTTCCCATACTTTTTCTTGCAACTGTACACTGCACTATTCTAGTAGCACACTAGAGGGTGCTACATAAGGTAAAAGCAATATATGGCAAAAAGTTGTTGGTAACAATACACAGTACATTAGCAAACTAAATGCCATACAGTTAGAGTTTACCTCTACTTCTACTTATGAAATGTACTTTTATACTTTTCCTTCTCCTCGTTCTTTCCATCCTTACTCCCTCCCTTCCATTATTTTTTCCTTTGAAATTAGAATGCCCACATGTCATTTGTGCTATTTAAGCTATATTTATGCAATCATCCTGTATAGAGTAAGATCTTTTACAACTCCAGTATTCCAATTCCGTCATTTGCGATGACTTTGAATGCGTCATCCATCAATGCGTTTGAAAGTTACATTAAGTGGATTAGTTCTTTCCTATTTTTTTTTTTTTTTAATTCTTAATCTGGCATTAGAAATGGGCAAGCCATATGGTAGTACAATATGTTTGCATGCTAAATTACTACCTAACAAATATGCCTTGAGCCGTGGCGCCTACAATGCTCGTGGAATGGTAATACCATATCACAGGCTCTGTCATAACTGCATTAGAGGTCGGAAGAACTTTTTTTTATTAACGCAATGCAACTTTGAAGACAGATTGTAAATGCGTGTTTTCTAACAACTTCTGGGATATTGCTGGCAGTTTTGTGAAAGTTATAGCCGATAAGAGTAAACAGATTTGTCAGCAATGACAGCAGCTATGCAATGACAAGGCTGAGTGACAGCTCGGCTCACAAGGGAAAACTTCAGTTAAAGCTGTACTCCCAGGAGATAGAAAAGTCACAAATTAATGCAGCCCTTTATTTGTAATTACACCAGTATATGTATTTAAAGCTGTGTAAGAACCTGAATTTAATTTGTCATCATCCCATTGCAATTTCTTGTACAACAGAGCTCAGGCTGGGAAAGGAAGAAGCAGCACAAGGAGCTAATCAGTTGGGCAATAGTATTGAGGTGCTAACAAGGAACATGCTGAGAGAGAAGTGCCAGAGAGATGAGAGAAGGACTGGGACAAAGGAGTGGGGCAGGAGGGGGTGGTTGTCTTGAGAGTGGTGATATAATGTGAGGGCGAAGGCTCTGCATGACTAGTTCCTGCCGCTACAAGTTGACGTGAGTAGTCACAGCAGCACAACTACTCTTCTTGGCTTTGCACTTGAAGTGACAAGCCAGGTCTGGAGAGGAGGCGAGAGCCAGGAGGAGGTGCAGGTTGTGCTCTCCCCACCCCCCAGAACTTCCCTTCTGCCATTGTAGTGCTCCTGGATCAGGAGGGGGTGGTTGCCCCGGGCATGGTGGTATATTGTGAGGGTGAGGGTGCTCCATGGCTAGTTCCTGCTGCTACAAGCTGACATGAGTAGTCACAGCAGCATCACTACTCCTATAGGCTTAGCACTTGAAGAGACAAGCCAGGTCTGGAGAGGAAGAGAGAGATAGGAGGAGGTGCAGGCTGTGCTCCCCCCACTCCCCAGATCTTCCCTTTTGCCACTGCAGCACTCCTGGATTAGGAGTGGGGCAGGAGGGGGTGGTTGTATTGGTCGAGGTGATATAATGGGAGTGCGAGGGTGCTGCATGGCTAGGTCCTGCCGCTACAAGCTGATATGCATTGTCACAGCAGCATCACTACTCCTATTGGCTTAGCACCTGAAGTGACAAGGCAGGTCTAGAGAGGAGGAGAGAGCCAGGAGGAGGTGCAGGTTGTGATCCCCCACCCCCCAGAATGTCCCTCCTCTCACTGCAGCACTCCTGGATCAGGAGCGGGGCAGGAGCAGGTGGTTGTCCTGGTGGTGGTATAACGTGAGGCCGAGGGCGCTGCATGGCTAGTTCCTGCTGCTACAAGCTGACACGAGTAGTCACAGCAGCATCACTACTCCTATAGGCTTAGCACTAAAGGTGGCAAGCCAGGTCCAGGTCTACATAGGATAAGGTGCAGGTTGTGCTCTCCCACCCCCCAGATCTTCCCTTCTGCCACTGCAGCACTCCTGGATCAGGAGTGGGGCAGGAGGGGGTGGTTGTCTTGGGCATTGTGGTATAATGTGAGGGCGAGGGTGCTACATGGGACTGTGCAGGGTTTGATTACCTGCTCCTATCCCCCCCCCCCTTAACTGCTTCTGTTCTGGCAACAAAGAATGATTTTGTTCTAGGAAGGGAAGGAGAAGGGAGGATTTGTGTTTGGGGTGATGTGCCAGGAGAAATTATTTGGGAGGGCAATTTGTTCTGGAAGGAGGGATGGGGGAAAAAGATATGTGCTAGGAGGGGGGATTTGGGGTGGGGGGGATTTTTCTTGAGAGGAAATTTGGGGAGGAAGTAAAGGATGTATGCTAGCTTGGGGAAATTTGGGGGGAGGATTTGAGCCAGGAAGGGAGATTTAGGGGGGATTTGTGCATGGCGGGGAAATTTGAGGGGTAGATGATTTGTGATAGAAGGGATGATTTGGGGGGGGCAGGAATTTGTGCTAAGATGGTAGATTTGGGGGGGGGATTTGAGTTTGGAGTGGTGATTGGGGAGAGGTAAAGATTTGTGCTGGGAGGGTGATTTTAGGGAGAAATTTATATTTGAAGGAAGAGGAATTTTTGTTTGGGGATAATTTTGGCTTGAAAGGGGAATTTATGTTTAGTTGCATAGCTAAATAGGGCCACACCACAAGGGAGAACCTTAACCTTCATTTTACAATCCTTTGAGCCAAAATATGTTTTATGTATTTCCAAATATAGAATCAAAGGGCATCAAGGGATGTAATTTCATTTTTCTAGTAGAGCTGTTCAGTTAGCTAGGAGGACCACATCTAGACTAGCCAATTTGCAAAATGATGGGTGGTCTCTCATCCACCTTGCCTTCCTTAAATGCAGCTACTCCACCAAAACCTTCAGCCATTCAGAACAATGTATTGTGATTGCAGAGCCAAAGTTGGGCAAGATCTTCAACATTGCACGGTTATGCTTAAAGCTACAGACATTTTGTTATGATTGAAGCCATAAGTTGGATAAAAAGAAGTTCATTGCAGCTTCACTACACACATAACACCAGACAGTTTTATTTAGGGCTGTTCTTCGACCATGGCTGTGAAGGCTGATCTTCAACGACATTGCCGGTGAAGGCTGATCTTTAATGACATTGCCGGTGAAGGCTGATCTTTAATGACATTGCCGGTGAAGGCTGTTCTTCTTCAACCTTGACTGTAAAAGCTGTTCATCTATGACATTGACCATGAAAGCTGTTCTTTGACTTTGACTGCGAAGGCTGATCTTCGGCGACATTGCCCATGAAGGCTGTTTTTATTCGACCTTGACTGTGAAGGCTGATCTTCGGCAATATTGCCCGTGAAGACTGTCCTGCTTCATCCTTCACTGTGAAGGCTGATCTTCGACGATATTGCCCGTGAAGGCTGTTCTGCTTCAACCTTGACTGTGAAGGCTGATCTTCTGCAACATTGCCCTTGAAGGCTGTTCTTTTTCGACCTTGACTGTAAAAGCTGTTCCATGACATTGACCATGATGGCTGTTCTTTGATTTTGACTGTGATAACTGATCTGCAGCAACATTGCCCGTGAAGGCTGTTCTACTTCGATCTTGACTGTGAAGGCTGATCTTTGGCAATATTGCCCGTGAAGGCTGTTCTGTTTCAACATTGGCTGTGAAGCCTAATCTTGGATGATATTGTCCGTGAAGGCTGTTCTGCTTCAACCCTGACTGTGAAGGCTGATCTTCGGCGACATTGCCTGTGAAGGATGTTCTTCGACTTTGACTGTAAAAGCTGTTCTTCTATGACATTGACCATGAAAGCTGTTCTTTGACTTTGACTGCGAAGGCTGATCTTCGGCGACATTGCTCATGAAGGCTGTTTTTATTCGACCTTGACTGTGAAGGCTGATCTTCGGCAATATTGCCCATGAAGACTGTCCTGCTTCAACCTTGACTGTGAAGGTTGATCTTCGGCAACATTGCCCATGAAGGCTGTTCTACTTTGTTCTTGACTGTGAAGGCTGATCTTCGGCAATATTGCCCGTGAAGGCTGTTCTGTTTCAACATTGGCTGTGAAGCCTAATCTTGGATGATATTGCCCGTGAAGGCTGTTCTGCTTCAACCCTGACTGTGAAGGCTGATCTTCGGCGACATTGCCTGTGAAGGCTGTTCTTTGACTTTGACTGTGATAGCTGATCTACGGAAACATTGCCCATGAAGTCTGTTCTTCTTGGATCCTAACTGTGAAGGCTGATCTTAGGATCCAAGAAGAACAGACTTCATGATCAATGTCGCCTAAGTGTGAAGGCTGATCTTCGGCGACATTGACCATAAAGGCTATTCTTCTTTGACTTTGTGAACTGTGAAGGCATCATCTTGAACCACAACATTTTCTGAACAAGTAAACATTTCTGAGTTTAGGTACCTGTTCAAGGTCCAGTGTTAGTGATAGTGAAGGCTGCCAGTTAGTCACCTTGTGGTAGCAGTGGGGTCAATCTATTGCTGAAAATGTTGTTTCTAGGTGTAAAAGGTGCTGATCCTTAGAGATAAGGGATAAAGCGATCCTCTATTTGCCCATTAAGGTCAAAACTAAAAATTCACTTAAAGTGATACTAACCCTAAAAACATTTACCTTAATACATTGCTTGCATTAAAGTAAAAATGTTTTTGAAATTCCCTGTGCTCTCCCTTCCCAGTGTAGAGGAAGAGAGGGGAGAAGATATCAGCACTGTGCAGGACTGCATCTCTTCTCCCCTCACTGCCTCTTCACACAAGGACTCGAACAACAGCAGGAGCTATTGGCCCTTGCTGCTGTCAATCAAGTGTGGTGAAGAGGAAGAGAGGAGCGGTATAAGTTCCGCTGTGTGTGTCTATGGAGCGCGGTGAGTGATGAGTATGATATGTTCGTTATTTTAATTTTAAAAAAAAAATGTTGCCTTTAGTAATACAGTGGGGCAAAAAAGTATTTAAAAAAGCCTCAAAACATCACTGCTCTAGAGGAGATCTGCATGGAGGAATGGGCCAACATACCAGCAACAGTGTGTGCCAACCTTGTGAAGACTTACAGGAAACGTTTGACCTCTGTCATTGCCAACAAAGGATATATAACAAAGTATTGAGATGAACTTTTGATATTGACCAAATACTTATTTTCCACCATAATTTGCAAATAAATTCTTTCCAAATCAGCCAATGTGATTGTCTGGATTTGTTTTCTCATTTTGTTTCTCATAGTTGAGGTCTACCTATGATGCCAATTACAGGCCTCTCTCATCTTTTTAAGTGGGAGAACTTGCACAATTGGTGGCTGACTAAATACTTTTTTGTCCCACCGTACCTCCACCTTCTTCTCACATCTAAAACTTATAGCAATCCCCGGACAGGGGCGGACTGACCATTCGAGCACTGGGCACTGCCTGAGGGCCCTGGGTCAGTAGGGGACCCCATGAAATGCGCCTGGTACCTTTTATAGGCTTTTTTGGGTGTGCTTTGAGTGTGGGCAAGGACACAGGGGCCCCATGATCCCCTATTGCCCGGGGGCCCCATGAGTTGTCAGTCCGCCCCTGTCCCCGGATAGCCCCCTTTTCCACTGAAGCCAAGTAACTCTGCACCCCAAACCACATCTCTACATGGCCATATCTTTTTAAAAAAAAATTAGGTATAACATTTTGTACATAGTTACATTGCTGCAGCTTGGACCTATGTAACAATGTATATTCCAAACATGTGGGATACCTCTAGAACAGCGGTTCTTAACCTTTTTTGAGTCACGGACCCCAAATCTGATTAAAGTGATGGACTCCCTCCCCAGAAATATTCACATAAACACAACTTCATACTGGACTTTACTTTATGTAGAGTTTGTGTATGTCATATATGTGTAAGAGGCAATCAAATTTCAATAAAATAAACAAACAAAAATCTCACTCCTTTTCATGCAAAATTTAATGACCACTCATTTCAAAAATGAAATATAATTATCTTGTGCAAATAACCAAAATGATTAATTCTGCTCAAATCTACTACTACAGGCGTACATCGGTTTACAAACGCCTCGGTTACCGTAATTTTTTGTTTTCCGAATGAAAATCCATTGAAAATAATGGCTCGGTTTACAAATTTTTTTCGCAATACGAACGGATTAATTGGTTTTCAATGCATTTGCAAATTCTTTTTTAATCATGTCCCTGTACAGTATTTGTGCCTTTAAACTGCACTTTATAAAGAGTTTTGAACAGAGAAGACTTTTTTTTACTTTTTTCTGACCTCCGGAACGGATTAATTGGTTTTCAATGCATTTACGAATTAATTTTTAATGATGTCCCTGTACAGTATTTATGCCTTTAAACTGCACTTTATAAAGAGTTTTGAACAGATAAAAGACTTTGTTTTTACTTTTTTCTGACCTCCGGAATTGATTAATTGGTTTTCAATGCATTCCTATGGGAAACAGCGTTTCGTTTTACAAATTTTTCGCAATACGAAAAGTCCCGCACAACTCATTAAATTCGTAAACCGAGGTACGCCTTTACTACTACTAAGTGCTAAAATGAACTTTAGCGCACACAAACACAAAATAATACCCAGTTTTTTGGTCAAATATGAAAGATGATGTTAAGTTCAGTAAACAGATGTCGAACAGGTGAAGATTTAAAATTTGCACATGTCCATAAAATGGCGACAAATTATGGTACCTAAAATCGTCCATGGATGATGCTTTACTCTAAACAGATAACCTGTAGAGGATTTTAATTTGTCAATTACGGCCCTAGAATTGTTGCTTTCACTCTGACATTCACAGTGATATCTTTCCTGTTGCATTTGTACTTATGCTTGAGGGGACAGGGCTGCTTTTGAATTTTTTAATTATTAATTTTATTAAAAATTAAAGTGTCACTTAACCCACATCATTAAAAACTATCAATAAATGTTTGTAATACATGCTGTACACACTCGCTCAGTCACTATGGGATTTTTTTTCTGTATTCTGGTTGATCCTGCTGTTCTTTATCTCCTCCTTCTGTCTATGTCCCCAGTGCAGCTGTGGATTTTGCAGAGCAGTGTTGGCAGTTAGTGCATATGCTCAGTTTCTATGCTGAGCCCATGTGACTATAGAGTCCCCTATGTTGGCATATACACAATGGTAAAAGACAGCCCAATCCCTCCCTCCTCCTCCATGCCCACTAACCAGCTAAACACAATGGGGGTGGGGGGCGGAATGAATGTTACATCTTGATTGATGAAGGCTTCACCTCCCTGTTATTTTAAGACACAGGCTGACATAGCATGTGACTGGCAGAAATCCGCCCACATTATGTTATTGCCAGAAAATAATAAAGATGTATTTTCAAATATATATTTGCATGACAATCCCAAACAGTTTATTGATATTAATTATTTATTTTGACTCAGTATTCCAAAGGCTGGTTTTTTTTTTATTTATTTTTTTTATTTTGGACATATGACCGGCAGCAGAGGACTAGTAGCTCCTCTGTTTCCCTTCAGACAGGCTGGGAAAGAGCTAGATCATGTGACAGCTGTATATCAATTAGGAAAAAGGTACTTAGATTTTTTTTTTTTATTCAAATAATTACAGTACCATCATCCACATACAGAAAGAGGAAGGATAATGCAAATTAAACAGTGTGTGTTAGTATCACTTTAAATGTTATTATTCATTTAAAAAAAAATTATTTAATTTTATTGCTATCACAGTGAGGTGAACAAACCCCCTTGTAATAGCTTTGAGAAAGTAGGAGGTCCTCTTTATGGATACATCTGGGGTCTATTAGACCCCTGATGTCTCCCCTGCCCTCCAAAGCAACTATCCAAACATGGATCATGCTTGGTCACCTGCTTTTATGCCTGTAATAGAACCAGTGGCGTATTTACCGCAAAGTAAACAAGGCAAGGATGGGGACCTGGTGAGGGTCCGCCATGGAATCTGAGGTATTCTATAATTACACAGAATATAACTGGATATAACATTTATAGGTAAAGTTGATCCAGGGAATATCCGATTGCCTCTCAGGGGATCAGGAAGGAATTTTTTCCCCTGCAGGAGCAAATTGGCTTGTGCTTTGTTGGGTTTTTTTTTGCCTTCTTTTGGATCAACTGTGGGTATAGGATTATAACTTTTTTTTAGTGGTTGAACTGGATGGACTTTTGTCTTTTTTCAACCAGACTAACTATGTAACCATAGAGGCTGAGCACTGCTGGAGGGTGTAAGCTTCCCGCACAAGGAAGACACTGGGATTGGCTCTGGAGAGGTTAGGGTTAGTGCTTGACTAACTCTTTCTCTGTTGGCGGGATGGGGGGTTTGGCGTAGAGTGGCGGGGGCCGGTGAGAATGGTTATCGGAGAGTGGCGGGATGGTGTTGCTGTTGGCTCAATTTTAGTGTTTCTTAGGGCAGCTAAGAAGTGAATACACCAGTGAATAGAACTCATTGCCGCTTCCAGGTTCATTCATGCTGACCCTTTACCATTGTCCCGGGCTCCCTGGAGGAACGAGGTAGCCCAGGAACCACTGTAGGTGGTGGTGGGGGGGGGGGGTGTTGGCCTTCCAAGTGTTGTAAAAATTATCACTTTTACAAGACAGCCAATCACTGGTTGAAAAATACAAACATCACAAAGCAGAGATATATAGAATTTTAAGCAAATACAAAGTACTTCAAAAAGTAACCATAAAATTTTAAATATTTGTTTAACCCCCCTGGCGGTATTCCTGAGTGTAGCTCGGGGTAAAGTTTCAGTACCAAAAGCGGTAACCCCGAGCTACACTCGTGAATACCCGGCAACGTTGCTCAGGGATCCCTCCAGCACTTACCTTGTAATATACTCCCGCGATGTCCCCCCTGCAGTGTCCCCGGCCGATGCCAGCATCTGTCTTCCGGATTACGTTCCCTGCGAGCGTCGGGACGTACGAGGGACGGAACTGGCGGGAAATTCAAAAATTTTAAAAGCGACATTCACTCAATACACTAAAATCACATAGTATAACATTCCTGTATCAAACCATTTCACATACATTTTGTCCCGAGTGCTTTGTCCGGCGCCCTGTCTGCATTTTTACTGTTCTTTCTGCCTGGAAACTGAGAAACGTCCATGGCGTCCAAAAAGCGTCCCTTTAGGTCAAAAGCGGTTTTAGACCGGCTAGAGAACAGCGATAGTAAATCAGAACCACTTGCAGAATTGAGTGATAATGATTCGTGGGGGAAATTCGTCATCAGACACTGAAAACGATTTTGCGACTGAGCTCAGTGATGTGCAAACTTGGCGCTCTATTTCAAATTTCAGTGTTTTTGGTTTGATTATATTATTGAATTAAATGTATTATTATTATATTATTATTTTTTAGGATTATTTATTATATTATAATTTATGATTTTGTGTTTCAAATTTTATCATACCCGGGATGTTTACTAGACTCTTGTTCGGACAGATTTCAGTGAGTTATTCCTAAGAATTACAGGCCTACAATAGAAAAACAACATATTTCCATGCAATAAAAAATGTACCGCTTTGAGCTCAGAAATACTGACATAATCATACCGCTAGGGAGGTTAAAGGCATCAATACTATACAGGAACATGATTAACCATTTGAATACCGTGCAATTTTACACCTTCCTGCCCAGGCCATTTTCCAGGTTTCAGCGCTCTCACACTTTGAATGACAATTGCGCGGTCATACAACATTGTACCCAAACTAAAATTTTATCATTTTCTTCACACAACTAGAGCTTTCTTTTGGTGGTATTTAATCACCGCCGGGGATTTTATTTTTTGCTAAATTATCAAAAAAAGGCCGAAAATTTTGAGAAAAAACACGTTTTTCTTTGTTTCAGTTATAAAAGTTTCCAAATAAATAATTGTTCTTCATAAATTTAGGCCGAGATATATTCTGCTACATGTCTTTGGTGAAAATAACCCAAATTAGGATGTATTTTTTAGTTTGTAGGAAAGTTATAGAGTTCACAAACTATGGTATAGATCTGAATATTGATCAGTCCTGAAGTACTGACAGCCAATCTAATTTCTTGAGGTCCAAGAATGTCAGAACAGTACAGATATCCCCCAAATGACCCATTTTTGCAAAGTAGACAGTCCGACGTACTTCATAAGAGGCATGGTGAGTTTTTTGAAGTTGTATTTTTTTTGTCATAATTTTTCGTAAAATGAAAAAATGCAAAAAATTATTTTCACTATTTTTTTTTTATATACTGTCACCAGTGCAGTACAGCGTCATCATATAACTGGCATGGCGGTGATCAGGGACACTGACTGGTGACAGTGTGAAAAAAAATATATATTTTTTTTAATTTTATTTACATTTTTTTAATTATTTTTAATTTTTTATTACTTTTTTTTTCTTTTTTTTAAGATTTTTTTTTCATAATTCACTATGTCCAAAGTAGTACAATGTTACCATAGTAACATTGTACTACTTTGGGGAAGTGATCAGTATTTTTTTTTTTTTTACACAATTTGCTTATAGCAAAGAATTACTTTGCTATAAGCAAGCATTTACCTGAATGACATCGATTCATTCAGGGGGTTTTTTTTTTTGTGCTTAGCTGTGATTTGGCCACAGCTAATCACGTGACATGTGCATGTGATTAGCTGCGACCATTCACAGCTAGGCAGTAGTATACAATGGATGGCATGAATGAAGCCATCCATTGTATACAACTGTCATGTGACCTGCTGTGATTGGTCACAGCAGGTCACATGGTACCGGCAACAGGGCCGATACTCAGATCTGTCATCGGCTGTGTCCGAGGTACACGGCCGGTGACAGATGGCGCCGCTGCGCGGCATTGCAAGCGCGAAAAGTTCACATGTGCGGGAGGACGCCATTTGGCGTCCACCCGGAAATCCAATACATTTTTCCAGCCGCCTTTTGGCTATTGAACGGGCGTGTATTGGTTAAAAATTAATTTGTAAATACATTGAAAACCAATTAATCCGTTCCGGAGGTCAGAATAAAGTAAAAAAAAAGTCTTCTCTGTTCAAAACTCTTTAAAAAGTGTACTTTAACCTCCCTGGTGGTATGATTATTTCAGATTTTTGGTGCTGAAAGCGGTACCATTTTTTTGCATGGAAATATGTATTTTTTTTTATTGTAGGCCTGTAATTTAGGAATAACTCACTGAAATCTGTCCGAACAAGAGTCTAGTAAACATTCCGGATACGATAAAACTTGAAACGCAAAATCTTAAAATTATAATTTAATAAATAATCATAAAAAATAATAATATAATAATAATACATTTAATTAAATAATATAATCAAACCAAAAACACTGAAATGTGAAATATAGCGCCAAGTTCGCACATCACTGAGCAAAGTCGCAGAATCGTTTTCAGTGTCTGATGAGGAATTTCCCCCACGAATCATTATCACTCAATTCTGCAAGTGGTTCTGATTTACTATCGCTGTTCTCTAGCCGGTCTAAAACCGCTTTTGACCTAAAGGGACACTTTTTGGACGCCATGGACGTCTCTACGTTTCCAGGCAGAAAGAACAGACAAAATGCAGGCAGGGCGCAGGACAAAGCACTCGGGACAAAATGTATGTGAAATGTTTTGAAACAGCAATGTTTTAGTATGTAATAATCATTTTTAAAAAAATGAAATTTTTTAAAAAATTTCAAATTTGGCGCCGGTTCCGGCGCCCGTACATCCCGACGTCACAGGGACCGGAACACGGAAGCCGGCATCGGTCGGAGGAGATGGCCGGGGACGCTGCAGGGGACACATCGCGGGAGCGAAGGACAAGGTAAGCGCTGCAGGGACTCCCTATGCAACGCTGCATGGTAAGCCCGAGTGTAGCTCGGGGTTACCGCTTTTGGTACTGAAACTTTACCCCGAGCTACACTCGCCAGGGAGGTTAAAGGCATAATACAATAATATGTACCGCTTTGAGCACAGAAATACTGACATAATCAGACCGCTAGGGTTTTTAAGTTATTTTATGTTAATGGAAACATGTAACAAATATAAAAAGTAGATGTTATCCTATTTTTGGCGGCAAAAGTGGACGTACACTTTAAATGTCCAATAGCCTAGACACGGAGTCAGCTTGCTGCAAATGTGACACGTGCTGAGTCCTGCAGGAAGGATTTCATTTGATGCTTTTTCTCACGTACATCCTGAACTTCTCCAGTAATGTCATGTTAATGGAAGCTTCCTCTCCTCTGACCTTTCCTTTAGGGACCTGAGCTCCCCCAGCGGAGTCCGTCTTATCTTCTTCCTCCCTCTTCTAGACAAGTCACAGCACAAGCTGCCCTATGGCAAGAATGTATTCCTTTCTTTTTAAAGCGCACGCACTGAATACTTAATGCGCTGGGCAGTAACGTGTCATGGCTTTGGATGGCATTCAAGCATTACGGAGTCTTCGGGGGCTTATAAAGCCTTTCCGCCAGGGATTTGTGCTGAAATTCACTTTGCAAAAATCTGTTCTCTCAGCAGCATGCTTTCTTCCACCTTCCTGTCTTTTTTTTTTCCCTTTGCCTTCATTTCTAAAACAAGACCAACTTTCGCCTCGGGGTAGACTAATTTATAGCATTAATAAATATAATAATATGTCTTCATACAGAGCGCTGATTGCTTCAAATGCAAAATCCTTGTCGGAGACGTCCGAGCAGCTCGGTCTCCTGAGATCAGAGAATGTCAAGCTATTTAAAAAAGAACAAGGTGATCCTGGTAATCAGAATGTAGTTGAGACTCTGGTGACGTCTTACTCCGTGCGGCTGAGGATTTTAGGGACGTGCCAACCAAGAATGCACATCTAGTTCAGACCAAGAAAGAAAAGACGGCAATTCCTATGTAGGGGCCTAATGAAAACTGACGATGTTCAGATGGGCTCCTATCAGGGGCGGACTGACAACTCATGGGGCCCCCGGGCAATAGGGGATCACGGGGCCCCTGTGTCCTTGCCCAAACTCAAAAAAGCCTATGAAAAAGGTACCAGGAGCATCTCATGGGGCCCCCTACTGAGCCAGGCCCTCAGGCAGTGGCCGAGTTTCCAAATGGTCAGTCCGCCCCTGGCTCCTATACAAACCCAACAGAATAGTAAAGATATGTGTGGTTTGTTATAACTCTGCGCCAAATTACATCACCAATCTTGCCTCCAAATATCACCCAAATCGTCCTCTCCGCTCCTCCCACGACCTCTTGCTCTCTAGCTCCCTTGTCTCCTCCTCCCAGGACTTCTCCAGAGCCTCCCACATCCTCTGGAACTCTCTACCCCAATCTATCAGACTATCGCCTGCTCTGCCCACTTTTAGGCGATCACTGAAAACCTATCTCTTCAGGGAAGCCTATCCTGCCCTCAGCTAATAATGGAATCTTCTACTCCTCCTACCAGTCCATTCCCCACAGTTACTACCTTTTGTACCACCAGCCCCTCCCTCTTAGATTGTAAGCTCCAAGGATAAGGGCCCTCCTTTCCAGGGGCGGACTGACCATTTGGAAACTCGGGCACTGCCCGAGGGCCTGGAGTCAGTAGGGGGCCTCATGAGATGCCCCTGGTACCTTTTTCATATGCTTTTTTGAGTTTGGGCAAGGACACAGGGGCCCCATGATCCCCTATTGCCCGGGGGCCCCATGAGTTGTCAGTCCGCACCTGCTCCTTTCCCTCTTGTATTGAACTGTATTGTTGCTGTATTGTCTCCCTTTATATTGTAAAGTGCTGAGCAAACTGTTGGCGCTATATAAATCCTGTATAATAATAATACAAATTCTGAAGCAAATTCAGACCAATTTTTCATTATTTGGAGATTCTGATGCATCCAGATTTCTGAATTACAATATTATTATTATTATTATTATACAGGATTTATATATTATTATTATACAGGATTTATATAGCGCCAACAGCTTGCTCAGCACTTTACAATATAACGGGAGACAATACAGCAACAATACAGTTCAATACAAGAGGAATAGGAACTCCTTCTCCTTGGAACTTACAATCAAAGAATTTAAACGAATACAAAATAACAAAACAAACATTTTGTCTAAAATTTTAATGGAATTCAAAAAGGAAATTGGATTTGAAAACTAAATCAAATTTGAAAACAATAATTAAATAAAATAGAAAATAAAGTTATAGAATGGAAAAGAATAGGACAAAATAGGAAAGAATAGAATAGCGTAAAATACGACAGAATATAAGAGAAAATAGAAGAACAGAATAAGATAGTATAGAAAAGAAAGGCATAGACTAAAAAAGAATAGAACAGAACATAAAAGAATAGAATAAAATAGAATAGAAAAGAAGAGAATAGAAAATAAAAGAATAGAATAGAATAAAACAGAAAAGAATATGTATTATTTATTTATTATTACAGGTAATTATATTGCGCATTCAATTTAAGCAGCGCTTTACATATATATTGTACATTTGAATCAAATTCAAAAAGAAAATTGGATTTGAAAATGAAATCAAATTTGAAAGCAAGAAACAAATAAAATAGAATAGAAAATAATGTTCTTGAATGGAAAAGAATAGGACAAAATAGGAAAGAATAGAATAGTGTAAAATACGTCAGAATATAAGAGAAAATACAATAATAGAATAAGATAGAATAGAAAATAAAGGCATAGAATAAAAAAGAATATAACAGAAAATAAAAGAATAGAATAAAATAGAAAACAATACAATATAACAGAATAGAATAGAAAATAAAATAATAGAATAGAACAGAAAAGAATATTAATTATTTATTTATTATTATGGGTAATAATATTGTGCCATCAATTTACGCAGCGTTTTACATTTATATTGTATATTCATATCAGTCCCTAACCCTCAAGGGGTGTACAATCTAAGGTCTCTAACTCACATTCATACATACACATACTAGGGACAATTTAGACAGGATCCAATTAACCTACCAGCATGTCTTTTTGGAGTGTCAGAGGAAACCGGAGTATCCGGAGGAAACCCACGCAGGCACAGGGAGAACATGCAAACTCCAAGCAGGTGGTTTGCTATTTTTTGCTATATAAATGAAAAAGTGTAAAAAAGTGTTTTGCAAATAAATAATCTTTCTTTATAAACCTTGGCTAACATGTATTCAGCTATCTTTTTTAGTAAAAAAAATAACCCAAATCAGTTTATAAAAAAAAAAAATTTTCTAATTTTTTTTTTACATTTATTTTATTTTTTTATATTATTATGTATGCATATATTTATTTGTTTACATGCTGTCACACTAGCCGTACAACGTCACCATAGTGACACTGTACTACTTAGGGGTGATGAAGATTTTTTAACCCATAAAGGCTGTAAAACCATTCTTGCAGCCATTGAGAAATACTCTGTGAGCAGTGATTGGTCACAACTTGTCACATGGTACAAGACTGTTGTGAATAGCCTTGTACCATGTGACCTCTGTGATCATTCACAGAATTTACAAGTAGCAAACAATGATGTCCGGAAGTGAAATCTTGTTTACTACTGTTCATGTGATCACTGATTGGCCAATCAGTGATCACCTGAATCAGGACCTCACACAGCGGTCCCGTACATCGATTTGTGTTTCTTTGTGTCCGGTGGACACAGAGGGCACAGATCGCGGCGCTGCGTGCTCCCAGTGTTTTTCTTATAAAAAATTGCAAATAAATAATCTTTCTTCATAAATCTTGGCTAAAATGTATTCAGCTATCTTTTTGGTAAAAAAAAATAACCAAATCAGTTTATAAAAAAATATTTTTTCAAAATGGGGACGCACATACACACATAAGCATTTTTCTCCTTCACAGATGTGCGTTGATGAGGCTGCACTGATAGGCAGCACTGATGGGCACTGACAGGCAGCACTGATAGGCACTGACAGGCAGCACTGATGAGGTGGCACAGATAGGCAGCACAGATGAGGTGGCACAGATAGGCAGCACTGATGAGGTGGCACAGATAGGCAGCACTGATGGGCACTGATAGGTGGCACTGATGAGCTGGCACTGATGGGCAGCACTGATGGGCACTGATAGGCAGCACTGATGAGGTGGCACAGATAGGAAGCACTAATGAGGTGTCACAGATAGGCAGCACTGATGAGCACTGATAGGGAGCACTGATGGGCACTGATGGGCACTGATAGGCAGCACTGATAGGTGGCACTGATGAGGCGCCACTGATGGGCATCACTGATGGGCACTGATAGGCGACACTGATGAGGTGGCACAGATAGGCGGCACTGATGGGCACTGATAGGCAGCACTGATAGGCAGCACTGATGAGCTAGTACTGAAAAGGAGGCACTGATGGGCACTGATGGGTGGCACTGACTGACGACACTGACTGGCAGCACTGTTGGGCACTGATGGGTGGCACTTCTGGGCAGCACTGCTGGGTGGCACTGGTGGGTGGCACTACTAGGCACTGATGGGCACAGGTGGGTGGCACTGATCATCGGGGCACTGATCATCAGTGCCCCGATGATCAGTGCCGATCCGTCCTTTGACAATTGCCGGTTATCGGCAGTACTTTCCTCACGCTATGACAGTTTGAGGAAAGTGCAGCCAATAACCAGCGATCTGCTGATCACGTGGTAAAAGCCCGCTGTGATTGGCCTTTTACCACATCATGTGATCAGCTGTGTCCGTAGGACACAGCGATCACGTAGATTGCCGGGTGCGTTCTGGGAGAATGTCACATGACACCCTCCCAGAACTGGCAGATATCTGCGGTCGGCAAGTGGTTAATATTGGTGCTGGAGGCAGCTTATGGCATGTATTTTTGCAAATGAAAACAAATTTAGCAGTTGCATGTTTTGTTGATTTAATATTTTCTACTGTTTTTGATTTTTTTTTTTGGGGGGGGGGGGCCTGAATATGCGCAAGGCAGTTGTAACGGGGTTAAGGATTCCCAGAGCACGATGGGTGTGATACAGAGGTAGGGTGCCTTCTCATCTTCCGGATAGCTTTGGCGAAAATACTTTTATTGTAGTCGCAGTGAGTTTCAGAATCTCTAGACTCTCGATCACATCGATGCTGCTGCTCAGTTGAAAAATAATTATTTTACTGAAGTAGAATGTTGAACAGACAAACGCCAGGTACCCCATGTACTGTACATTTGAGAATGCATTAGAGCACACGCGTGTTATTGGAACTGTCTTCATCCGGATGAGCTTGTGGTGTTAGGCAGCCCATTAGGTCATCATTGTAAATCAACATCGCATTGTACTAAACTCATAGCTGCCAACATAATCAGAAGGAATACCTTCAAAAAAAGAAGAGTGATCCCTATTGTTGGTGTCAGTGGGAGGTAAATAAGCGCCTTATTGTAAAAGGTGATTGCAGCACATATGTGAGGCATAGCTTGGAACATCAGAGCAAGAGCAATAATTCTAGAGACAGAGCTCACATTTAACTTTGAACTGGTAACCCTGAAAAGCTTTTAAAGCATTGCCTATGGAGCTTTTTAGGTAGTTTGTCCCCATTTAATGGGCATGAGAAATTTTAAATCTTGGCATGCTTGGTATCTACACTCACCAGCCACTTTATTAGGTCCACCTGTTCAATTGCTTGGTAACACAAATTTCTAATCAGCCAATCACATGGAAGCAACTCAATGCATTTAGGCATCTAGACGTGGTGAAGACGGCTTGCTGAAGTTCAAACCGAGCATCAGAATGGGGAAGAAAGGGGATTTAAGTGACTTTGAACGCGGCATGGTTGTTGGTGTCAGATGGGCTGGTCTGAGTATTTAACAATTTGTGTTACCAAGCAGTTGAACAGTAGTTTTTTTTAAATACCCTGAACGTGGCATGGTTGTTGGTGTCAGATGGGCTGGTCTGAGTATTTAAAAAAAACGACTGTTCAACTGCTTGGTAACACAAATTGCGAATCAGCCAATCACATGAAAGCAACTCAATGCATTTAGGCATCTAGACATGGTGAAGACGGCTTGCTGAAGTTCAAACCGAGCATCAGAATGGGGAAGAAAGGGGATTTAAGTGACTTTGAATGTGGCATGGTTGGTGGTGTCAGATGGGCTGGTTTGAGTATTTAAAAAAAACTACTGTTCAGTTGCTTGGTAACACAAATTGCTAATCAGCCAATCACATGGAAGCAACTCAATGCATTTAGGCATCTAGACGTGGTGAAGACAACTTGCTGAAGTTCAAACCGAGCATCAGAATGGTGAAGAAAGGGGATTTAAGTGACTTTGAACGTGGCATGGTTGTTGGTGTCAGATGGGCTGGTCTGAGTATTTAACAATTTGTGTTACCAAGTAGTTGAACAGTAGTTTTTTTTAAATACCCTGAACGTGGCATGGTTGTTGGTGTCAGATGAGCTGGTCTGAGTATTTAAAAAAACTACTTTTCAACTGCTTGGTAACACAAATTGTTAAATACTCAGACCAGCCCATCTGACACCAACAACCATGACACGTTCAAAGTCACTTAAATCCCCTTTCTTCCCCATTCTGATGCTCGGTTTGAATTTCAGCAAGCCGTCTTCACCACGTCTAGATGCCTAAATGCATTGAGTTGCTTCCATGTGATTGGCTGATTAGCAATTTGTGTTACCAAGCAGTTGAACAGTAGTTTTTTTAATCAGCCAATCACATAGCAGCAACTCAATGCATTTAGGCATCTAGACGTGGTGAAGACGACTTGCTGAATTTCAAACTGAGCATCAGAATGAGGAAGAAAGAGGATTTAAGTGACTTTGAATGTGGCATGGTTGTTGGTGTCAGATGGGCTGGTCTGAGTATTTAAAAAAAAACTACTGTTCAATTGCTTGGTAACACAAATTGCTAATCAGCCAATCACTTGGAAGCAACTCAATACATTTAGGCATCTAGACGCGGTGAAGATGACTTGCTGAAGTTCAAACCGAGCATCAGAATGAGGAAAAAAGGGGATTTAAGTGACTTTGAATGTGGCATGGTTGTTGGTATCAGATGGGTTGGTCTGAGTATTAAAAAAAAACTACTGATCAATTGCTTGGTAACACATATTGCTAATCAACCAATCACTTGGAAGCAACTCAATACATTTAGGCATCTAGATGTGGTGAAGACAACTTGCTGAAGTTCAAACCAAGCATCAGAAAGGAGATTTAAGTGACTTTGAACGTGGCACGGTTGTTGGTGTCAGATGGGCTGGTCTGAGTATTTAAAAAAACTGCTGATCTACTGGGATTTTCAAACACAAGCAACTCTAGGGTTTACAAAGAATGATCCGAAAAAGAGAAAATATCCAGTGAGTGGCAGTTGTTATTTGGATGTAAGGTAAATAATTGCAATATTATCCAGTAACATTGTTGTGTGCAGTACGTTCCACTCCAATAGGCATTAATTACAGCTGTGCATACATTTTTTATATATTTGAATACAGGTTATATATTAATTTTGTAAAGTGCTGAGCAAACTGTTGGCGCTATATAAATCCTGTATAATAATAATATTTTAGATTCATCAATTGGCCAGATGGTTCGTAGAGAAATGCACCCTCGTCCAGTATAGATATTTTATATATATTCTAAGCAAATTTCTAGGAACCTGTGAGACAATGTCCAAAATCCTGGGACTGTCTTACAGGATCTGGGACACTTGGGAACTATGTGTACATGCCAAGCAAGAGGAGGCTAAGGAAGAGGAGGAATCCTTGAAATGTGTCCTATGACCCAGCATTCCCGGGTGGGTAGCACCATCAACTGATTGCTGTCATCAGGAGTGAGAAAGCTAAGCAACCTGTACAGCTCTGCATCCACAAGTTAGACCCCCTAATTTTGGGGGTTTTCTATAGGTAGCGGGCCCTCTATATAGACACTTGTCTGTATCCCTGTCAGGAATGGACTCGCCAATGGTGGTGGGACTCATCTGCCGTGTGGGCTGCAGTACCAGGGCTGGCCAGCGGGTGCTCTCAGCAACCAGAAGCTGACTCCTGCAGTCAGCCATCACCTGAGGCTGATTGCAGGAGGTGTATTTAAGGAATGGCCAGACCTGCAGTCAGTGCCTTGGTGTATGTTTCCCATGAGCCCCTGTACCTGCATCCTGTCTGCTTCCTGCTTGATTCCTGCTTCTGCTTTGATCCTGACTCTGAATGAACTCCGCCTGTCCTGACCCCGGCTATTCCTGACCACTCTCCAGCCTGTTCCTTTGTTACCTTGTCTGCTTGATTGTTCCTGACCTGGCCCATCTGACTACGCTCTGCCTGCTCCTTTGTGTCTTGTCTGCCCGATGGTTCCTGACCCGGCCTGCCTGACCACTCCACCTCACCAGCCCTCACTGCTCTTGTCTGTGTACATTCCGTTATCAGTTGGAGGTTTGGTTTTGTTATATTGTGTGTTTATATTTGTGTATAACCTTTAATAAATTATATTATTACACCATACTTGAGCCTGCGTTTCCCTGTGTCAGTTCACACATCTCTGGTCTTACCGGGAGCCCTGACAATCCCGTGATTGTAACTAGGGAGTAGTTGGAGCCTGATATAAACATTTCTCCACAATCATATATTGGAAGGATGCTGAGAGTTTTAACACTGGTGACATTTTTTACTGAACATGGGCCATTAAATGCCAGTTGGTGGATGTACAGCATTATGAAAAGGCACCTGCATAGTCTGATGTTGGCAGTTTTGTTTATGTAGTCACACAAAGTTGGGAGCATGAAATAGTATGCTGACACCATAAGAGTTCCCTTCACTGGAACTAAAGGGCCAAGCCCAACCCCTGAAAAACAACCCCACACCATAATCCCCCCTCCACCAAACTTTACACTTGTCACAATGCAGTCAGGCAAGTACCGTTCTCCTGCCAAACCCAGACATGTCCATCGGATTGCCAGACAGAGAAGTGTGATTGGTCACTCCAGAGAACATGCCTCCACTGCTTTAGAGTCCAGTGGCGGTGTGCTTTACACCACAGCATCCAACACTTTGCATTGCACTTGGTGATGTAAGGCTTGGATGCAGCTGCTCAGCCATGGAAACCCATTCCATGAAGCTCTCTACGCACTGTTGTTGTGCTAATCTGAAGGCCACACCAAGTTTGGAGGTCTTTAGTTATTGACTCTGCAGACAGTTGGCGACTTCTGTGCACTGTGCGCTTCAGCATGCGCTGACCTCACTCTGTCATTTTACATGGCCTACCACTTGGTGACTGTTGTTGCCAGTTGCTTCCACTTTGTTACAATCCCACTAACAGTTGAGCGTGGAATATTTAGTAGCCAGGAAATGTCACGGATGGACTTATTACACAGGTGACCCCCCTATCACGGGACCACGCTTGGAGTCACTGAGCTCCTGAGAGCGACCCATTCTTTCACCAATGTTTGTAGAAGCAGTCTGCATGCCTAGGGGCTTGATTTTATACACCTGTGGCCATGGAGGGGATTGGAACATCTGAATCCAATAATTTAGAAGGGTGTCCCCACACTTTTGGCAATATAGTGTATGCAGTTATATGTATCCTGGGGATAGGAGGTTATGAGTAAGCGCTTGTGTTAGGCACGAAACGTGTTAACTTCCAGCTGTACCTCTCACTGTCTATCACGATTTTCTGGAAGATACAATAAAGGTCCAAACGGGGCAGTGGATTCCGGATCCTTTTCTTTTTGATTATGGGAAAGAACTGTTTTTAAGTAAAGCGGCCATCTGCCACTCTGCACAATGTCTACAGGAAAGGCTACGGGATGCAGGACAGTGGTCCTTATCCTGGGAATGTCCCAGATTCCAGGACACTTGAAAAATATATATGTACAGTTCATGCCAAGACGCTGTGGAAAGAAGCTATACTGTAGATGCAATAGAGCAGCACGGTATGGGAGCAGAACTGTTTTTATGTAAAGGGGCCCTCTGCAGATTATCTGCACCCAGTCAGTCCTGTGCTTGTGTCTCTGTAATAAACAAACCATCACAATTAGTAATTTATTCCATAACCATCCGGAGTAATTGAAGCGACTGTGACCCAGATACAAGCCCCGTGCAACTGCAAGATACTTAAGCTTGCTTTGCATATCTGAATTGTTCCTCTGAGTAAGAGATAGCTGTCACCGGTAAAACTTATGATTGCATTAATACAAATCACAAACATTTCAGGAGGCATAACCTAAGCAGAATTCACATCATCTATTCCAAAATACACCATCAACAAAAAACTAATTTACTCTTAAGCCGATTAAATGCTGCCTTGTCTATATACAGCGTTGCCCCAGAGACGGGATATTACATTCCAGGTCTGCTTAATCAGTGGCAAGGCAATGTCTTCATTGCTCATTCAAAATTCCAAGCAGCAAGGTGGATGTGCACACACGGGTTATCTGTCCTTCTTCCAAGAGTCGTTAACTGACAGGAAGGCAGGCCAGCCGTAGGGGCTGCAGAGCACCAGTACTGGACCTCTTTTATATAGCTGACACCTTAGTCTTTTCATTGGGCACTCTATCCAGGCATATTCACCTTGTATTTAAAGTGTATATATATATATATATATATATATATACTGTATATATATATTTATAAAGCTGCATAAGGATCTTAGAGAACTGGGGGAGGAGAAGCAGCAGCACACCAATCTACTCAATGAATGGTTGTGCCAGGGGTGGACTGACAACTCATGGGGCCCCCGGGCAATAGGGGATCATGGGGCCCCTGTGTCCTTGCCCAAACTCAAAAAAGTCTATGAAAAAGGTACCAGGGGCATCTCATGGGGCCCCCTACTGACCCCGGGCCCTCGGGCAGTGCCCGAATTTCCAAATGGTCAGTCCGCCCCTGGGTTGTGCAATAGGTGGGGGGGGGGGAGTATGTCAGCACAAGTTTGCTCATTGGACGAGAGCAAGCTGAGTTCTCAGCACAACTAGAAAACTGACCGCACTAGGCCATGAGGCCATACCTGGACCCTACAGAGGTTGCACAGGCAGGCCAACTCCTCCAGGATGGTACATCAATACGTGCCATTGCCAGAAGGTTTGCTGTGTCTCCCAGCACAGTCTCAAGAGCATGGAGGAGATTCCAGGAGACAGGCAGTTACTCTAGGAGAGCTGGACAAGGCCGTAGAAGGTCCTTAACCCATCAGCAGGACCGGTATCTGCTCCTGTGTGCAAGGAGGAACAGGATGAGCACTGTCAGAGCCCTACAAATTGATCTCCAGCAGGCCACTGGTGTGAACGTCTCTGACCATAAGAAACAGACTTCATGAGGGTGGCCTGAGGGCCCGAAGTCCTCCAGTGGGCCCTGTGCTCACTGCCCGGCACCATAGAGCTTGATTGGTATTTTCCATTGAACACCAGAATTGGCAGGTCCACCACTGGCGCCCTGTGCTTTTCACAGATGAGAGCAGGTTCCCCCTGAGCACATGTGACAGACGTGAAAGGGTCTAGAGAAGCCGTGGATAACATTATGCTGCCTGTAACATGGTTCAGCATGACCGTTTTGGTGGTGGGTCAGTGATGGTCTGGGGAAGCATATCCATGGAGGGATGCACAGACCTCTACAGGCTACAAAATGGCACCCTGACTGCCATTAGGCATCGAGATGAAATACTTGGACCTATTGTCAGACCCTACACTGGTGCAGTGGGTCCTGGGTTCCTCCTGGTGCACGACAATGCCCAGCCTCGTGGGGAGAGTATGCAGGCAGTTCCTGGAGGATGAAGGAATTGATACCATTGAATGGCCCCCACGCTCGCCTGACCTAAATCCAATAGAACACCTCTGGGATATCATGTTTCTGTCCATCCAATGCCGCCAGGTTGCACCTCAGACTGTCCAGGAGTTCAGGGATGCCCTGGTCCAGATCTGGGAGGAAATCCCCCAGGACACCATCCGTCGTCTCATTAGGAGCCTCCCCCGACATTGTCAGGCATGCAAACAAGCACGTGGAGGCCATACAAACTGCTGGGGACCATTCTGAGTTGTTGCAAAATGGACTAGCCTGCTGCGTCATGTTTTTACTTTGATTTTTGGGGTGTCTTTGAATTCAGTCCCCCTAATTTTCACTTCCATCAAATGATGGGGCATCCTTACATTCTTAACACATTACCTCGTCCATATCAGTAAAGATATCAAGCTTGATATTTTCCCACATTGAGATCTGATGTGCTTTCAAAGTATTTCTTTCATTTTTTTGGCCAGTGTAGTTAATTTCTCTAACATTAATTGCTTGCCTATGTGTATTCATTCAAAATAATAAAATATATTTTACATAGTAATATATAAGAGGGTAGAGAAGAGGGATGACCCCATCAGTGTGCTGCTGCTCTTTCATTGTCCAATCACAATCTGAGGGGGATTCTGGACCAGGCTGTAAGGCTACGTGCATTTTGGCCTGACAGTGTGTACCTGCGTGAACACCAGTGGGAGGAGAAAGCCCCGTTGAATGCAATGGGAGGCTGCAAACTCCTGCAGCTGATTGAAGATGCTTGCATGTAATTGCTTTGTAGCAATTACCTGCAAGTAATGAAAGTGCCCTGGATGCAGACCCCCTGCTGGATTTCTCACAGGTACACACTGTTGGGCCAAAACACCAATGTAAATGTGGCCTGATTAGCTGCAGTGTGGTCTCTAGGAAGGCCTGGGAGCTGTCTGCACTGTCTGGCAGGGGTGTCCTGAGTTTCAACTAAGTGGACAGAATTATAAATCCCTTTGCAGGTGACAAAATAAAGTCACAGATATGAATTTAAACTATGTATGTATCTGTCTGCCTGGAGTTCTGCCTAAAGTGGAATCAGAAAATTAAGTCCTGCTAGATCACTTCAGGCTGGCCCCTTTTGAAGGTATAACTATGTAAAACTTTGAAAATAAGTACCTATACTGCTTAAAATCCATTAATACACTGTCTCAACCTCAGTTGCTCTCTATTTGTAGGCACTTTGCTGAAAATCTAGAGGCCGATCTGCCGACAGCCTAAAGATTTACTGCTGCTCAGGGGTTCTAGGCTTCAGCAAAATGGCTGCCTCCAGTAAGAAGAAACAGGAGCAATGCTGGAGGCAATTTACAACACACACTGATTTTGGTAGCATAATTATTAATGTGAAATATATTTTCCTTGCTAAAGAACATTATTTTATCAAGTTGTTATGGGTAAAGTTCCACTTTAAATGTATAATTGTATAAATGTACAATTGTAATTCATATATGCTATACAAAAGGTGAATCGGTGTCTACGAACTGAGCATCAAGCAACTTGCAATCATTGTTGCTTTATATACAGTAGGTAATCATAAAGCAGGCTGGCCTTAGATTGCACAAAGGCTGATTTGCTTCAAGAAGTAGTGAATATAGACCCAATTTGTCACTAATAGGAGGAGACAAAAGACCTTTTGTTAGACTGCCTTGGGGAACTTGATTGTGATTTAATGACATTATACTGTACATCATACAGTCTCCATTTCTCCAGTGAAAAGATAAAAAAAATAATATATATATATATATACATATATATATACATACACACTATATTGCCAAAAGTATTGGGACGTCTGCCTTTACACACACATGAACATTAATGGCATCCCAGTCTTAGTCCGTAGGGTTCAATATTGAGTTGGCCCTTTGCAGCTATAACAGCTTCAACTCTTCTGGGAAGGCCGTCCACAAGGTTTAGGAGGGTGTCTATGGGAAGGTTTGACCATTCTTCCAGAAGCACATTTGTCAGGTCAGGCACTAATATTGGATGAGAAGGCCTGGCTCACAGTCTCCGCTCTAATTCATCCCAAAGGTGTTCTATGGGGTTGAGGTCAGGACTCTGTGCAGGCCAGTCAAGTTCCTCCACCCCAAACTCACTCATCCATGTCTTTATGGACCTTGCTTTGTGCACTGGTGTACAGTCATGTAGGAACAGGAAGGAGCCATTCCCAAACTGTTCTCACAAAGTTGGGAGTATGACATTGTCCAAAATGTCTTAGTATGCTGATGTCTTAAGAGTTCCCTTCACGGACACTAGGGGGCCAAGCCCAACCCCTGAAAAACAACCCCACACCATAATCACCCCTCCACCAAACTTTACACTTGGCACAATGCAGTCAGGCAAGTACCGTTCTGGCAAAAGCCAAACCCAGACACGTCCATCGGATTGCCACTGCATCTGATGTTTTTTGGGGGTCACTATAAGAAGGGCACCTTTCAAGAGCACTTTTTAAAGAGCACATGTCACTTTATCAATCCTTTTGAGCACGGAGCACTTTGGGAAGAACTTGTATGCGTATTATGAATTGAAAGTTTTTATTTGAAGGTTCGCTTGGACATTTGGAAGGACACTAGATTAAATCATTGTTGAGAGCTTTATATAAATACATTTTTGTTTTAGTATCAGTGTTACACATTTGAACAGCTGCACCAGTAATTATTGTTTTTGTTGTTGTTTTAGTTGTGTAGAGCCATAGTGCGGTTCAAATTTTTGTTTAATTTCTGAAGCACATCCATAGTCTCTGACCTTCTCCTTAGGAGTGGCCACTCTCCAAAGGCAAAAAAACAATCTCCATCAAATCCTGTAGCACATCAACAGTCTCTAACCATCTCCACAAGGAGGTCCACAGTCCCCAGTAGTCTTCTGTAGCATTACATACACATCAACAGTCTCTGACCATCTCCACAAGGAGGTCCACAGTCTCCAGTAGTCTTTTGTAGCATTACATACACATCAACAGTCTCTGTCCATCTCCACAAGGAGGTCCCCAGTCCCCAGTAGTCTTCTGTAGCATTACATACACATCAACGGTCTCTGACCATCTCCACAAGGAGGTCCACAGTCTCCAGTAGTCTTCTGTAGCATTACATACACATCAACGGTCTATGACCATCTCCACAAGGAGGTCCACAGTCTCCAGAAGTCTTCTGTAGCATTACATACACATCAACGGTCTCTGACCATCTCCACAAGGAGGTCCACAGTCTCCAGAAGTCTTCTGTAGCATTACATACACATCAACGGTCTCTGACCATCTCCACAAGGAGGCCCACAGTCTCCAGAAGTCTTCTGTAGCATTACATACACATCAACGGTCTCTGACCATCTCCACAAGGAAGTCCCCAGTCCTCAGTAGTCTTCTGTAGCATTACATACACATCAACGGTCTCTGACCATCTCCACAAGGAGGTCCACAGTCTCCAGAAGTCTTCTGTAGCATTACATACACATCAACGGTCTCTGACCATCTCCACAAGGAGGCCCACAGTCTCCAGAAGTCTTCTGTAGCATTACATACACATCAACGGTCTCTGACCATCTCCACAAGGAAGTCCCCAGTCCTCAGTAGTCTTCTGTAGCATTACATACACATCAACGGTCTCTGACCATCTCCACAAGGAGGTCCACAGTCTCCAGTAGTCTTCTGTAGCATTACATACACATCAACAGTCTATGACCATCTCCACAAGGAGGTCCACAGTCTCCAGAAGTCTTCTGTAGCATTACATACACATTAACGGTCTCTGACCATCTCCACAAGGAGGTCCACAGTCTCCAGAAGTTTTCTGTAGCATTACATACACATCAACGGTCTCTGACCATCTCCACAAGGAGGTCCACAGTCTCCAGAGGTCTTCTGTAGCATTACATACACATCAACAGTCTCTGACCATCTCCACAAGGAGGTCCACAGTCTCCAGTGGTCTTCTGTAGCATTACATACACATCAACAGTCTCTGACCATCTCCACAAGGAGGTCCACAGTCTCCAGTAGCCTTCTGTAGCATTACATACACATCAACAGTCTCTGACCATCTCCACAAGGATGTCCACAGTCTCCAGAAGGCTTCTGTAGCATTACATACACATCAACAGTCTCTGACCATCTCCACAAGGAGGTCCACAGTCTCCAGTAGTCTTCTGTAGCATTACATACACGGTATATTATGTGCAGCCCCATGGTAATGTCAATGATCAAAAGTCCTTATACCTTGTAAGAGGACCACCACCGATCTTTGCAAATGTTTAGGAGGTAGGGAACTAAACTGAATTTTTCCCAGTTTCTATCCAATGTTTCATTTTCTCTTTCATCTAGAAAAGTTCTCACTCTGCTGTTAACAGAGAACGCCCAGAAAATAAATCCCTTCTCATTTACTTCATTAGGTTGTGTAAGTCCGTCAAGACTGAACAGGAGCAATGCTTTGGCTGACATGAGAGGTCTAAGCACAATTAATTCCATCCTCACAAAAAGCAATTAAATACAAAAATAAAAGCGAGCTTACTACAGCTTCTCCAATTAAGAGCTTGAGTACACCAGATCATTTAGGGTCAGTTTGTGCTTTCTTGTTACTCTTTGCTACAAGTTGGGGGGCATGCATGGTTAATGTAAAGCAAATGCAGGGCAAACACATGCCAAATTCATCTCACATGCCTGTGTACCTTGGCTTTTAATAAGGCTGTGCAAAGAAAACTTATTCTGTCCAATGTTTAGAAAAATCTGGGATACCAATCAGATATCTCACTTTGTCTCCATTTAATCAGCCTAAATTGGTTGTTTGGTTGATCTTGGTTGCTGTATTTGCGCATAGCCAAAGCTGTACTGTATTGATCAAACCTACAGGCTTCCATTCTGTATATGCTATTAAGTTGTCATATATTCTTGAACTAGCATGGTTTTGATTTGCATTATTTAACCCCTTGCCTGCTGGGCACTTATACCCCCTTTCCTGTCCAGGCCAATTTCCAGCTTTCAGCGCTGTCACACTTTGAATGACAATTGCGTGGTCATGCAACACTGTACCCATATGACATTTTTATCATTTTTTTGTGACAGATAGAGCTCTCTTTTGGTGGTATTTAATCACCTCTGGGTTTTTTATTGTTTCTTAAACAAACCAAAAACCACTGAAAATTTTGACAAAAAAAACGTTTTTCCTTAGTTTTTGTTATAAAATTTTGTAAATAAGTTATTTTCTCCTTCATTGATGTGCGCTAATGAGGCTGCAGTGATGGGCACTGATAGGCTGCACTGATGGACACTGATAGGTGGCACTCATGGACACTGATGAGGAGGCACTGGTAGGTGGCACTGATGGACATTGACAGGCATCACTGATGGGCACTGAAAGGCAGCACTCATATATGGCACTGATAGGTGGCACTGACTGGCACTGATAGGCGGCACTGACGGGCACTGATAGGAGGCACTGATGCACACTGATAGATGGCACTGACTGGCACTGATAGGTGGCCCTGATTGGCAGCACTGATAGGTGCCACTGACTGGCATTGATAGGTGGCACAGACTGGCACTGATAGGTGGCACTTAAAGGCAGGTCAGATGGGCACTGATATGTGGCATTGATGAGCACTGACAGCTGGCACTGATGGACACTGACAGGTGGCACTGCCGGGGCTACACAGATCATCAGGGCACACACATCAGTGCTTTGATGATCAGTGTACATGTCCCCTCTGTGGAATGCCGATTACCGGCTCTCCTCTCCTCTGTCAGCGTGACGGCTCGTGAGGAGAGAAATGCAGATAACCGGCATTTCCTTATTTACATGCGATCAGCTGTGATTGGACACATCTGATCACATGACCGAGCCGACATCTTCGGCTCTTTCCCTCGATCGGTGATCCGCTGTGTCCGAGTGACACAGCGCACCACCAATCGCTGCGCTGCGTGCTCCCGGAGCCGCGCATGCACGGTTACAATGGGAGGACGTCAGAACGAGAGAACCACCTTGGGCCCATCATTGTACTATATGACGGGCGGGATGTGGTTAAAGAAACCCCGACTCCTCAAACAATAGTCACCGGAACCAACAGAGAAGGTAAATCACCAAAGACAGCCCAGAAAAAAAACTCAACAGGAGTTCCATATATATATATATATATATATATACAGTGAAGGAAATGCATATTTGATCCCCTGCTGATTTTGAATGTTTGCCCACTCACAAACAAATGATCGGTCTAAAAATCGAATGTTCGGTGTATTGTAACACTGAGAGACTAGAGAGAATAGCAACACAAAATTCAAAGGAAATGCATGTCTAACAAATGATTCACTGATTTTCATGTTCATGAGGGAAATAAGTATTTGATCCCCTATCATTCAGCAGGATTTCTGGCTACCAGGTGTCTTTCACACAGGTAACAAGCTGAGATTAGAAGCAGTCTGTTAAAGGGAGTGCTGCTAATCTCATTTTGTTACCTGTATAAAAGACACCTGTCCACAGGAGCAATCAAACAATCAGATTCCAAACTCTCCATCATGGCAAAGACCAAAGAGCTGTCCAAGGATGTCAGAGACAAGATTGTGGACATACGCAAGGCTGGACTGGGCTACCAAACTATCGCCAAGCAGCTTGGTGAGAAGGTGACAACAGTTGGTGCAATCATTTGCAAATGGAAGAAACACAAAATTTATGTGACACTTCCCCAGCTCTCCATCCTGAAAGATCCTATCGTGTTCTGGCAGCTGCCAGTGGGAAGGAGAGGAGGGAACCCGGTAGCACGGCAGGAGTGGGGGCACACGGGGGGGTCCTGGGCACCAGGGGAAAATGGATGGTGCACAGGGAGGGTGATGGGTGCAGTCGGGGGGAGGGCAATTATTACTGGAACCAATCCCCTGTATGTCTCTCTCTGCAGCAGCTGAAAGCCAGCAGGAGGGGAGGAGAAGCTTTCAGCTGCTGCAGAGAGAGCCATTCATTGGTTCCAGTAATTGCCTCCTGCTCGCTGTTCTGATCACTCTCCCTGCCCACATCTGATTCACCCAGCTGCCTGAGCCCCCCTGCTGGCCTGGGTCCTGTACAGGAGGACTGATAGTACCCGCTTATATACAGCCCTGCTGACATCAGACTAATCCCATTATAGAAGAACCTCCAGGAGGACTAGCCAACAGACAGAAACAATAGGTGACTCAATTAACAATGGAACAAATAAACAACTGCAAACACATCACACTTTAATAAACAGATTACAGCAAGAGACCTCAGCATCAAGTTGTTTTAAGCTGATTATATTAACGTCTGCTCTGAGTCTAAGAGGGGGGTTGAAACAGTCAATGCAGGTTTGGGCACAGGGACCCTAAATCTGTACCTGGGTCCTCCAGTTTTCAGAGTCTGTATGTTTTGAGGAGACATGGACTTGAATCCAAAGTAAGAACACTCCAAAAGGTCCCCGAGGCATACACCTCCCAAAGAATTGATCCCACTCAGATGCCAGGGCCCATGGTCAGTAGGCAAGAGGCAACCCTGCAGTTCCTTCCAAAAGCCCCTGTCCCGGTTGGGTCTGTCACACCTTTGCAAACCCAGTTATTACAAAATAAAAGTGGGATCACTTTGCTGTACTTAGCATGTGCAGAGAACAAAGCGATGGGACCCACATGGAAGAAAAATATATTTGAAATATATTTTTTAAACATTCTTTCCAAATATATTGATATTTATATTTGAAATACTACAATTTTGGCCATATTCAATATATTTAAAAAAAAAAAAAATATATATATATATATATATATATATATATATATATATATATATATATACTGTAATGATTTGGAGGGCTGGCCCAATACTTTTGGTAATATAGTGTATATTTTATATACAGTATATATGTGTGTATATATATATATATATATATATATATATATACACACTGCATGCTAAAGTGCGTTTTTATAAAAAAAGATGTGAAAAATATTTTTAAAAATACATTTCAAATATACTGTATGTCTTTAAAAATACAAATCTACATTTTTGGAATGAATTTACAATTAAATGTAAAAATACATGTTAAAATCACTTTTTTTATATTATATGTTAAAAAAATCTGAAGAATATATATTTTTTTTTTATTTATATTTTTAAAAATATTTTGTAATATATAAAAAGCACATTTCAACATGCAGTTTATATATATATATATATATATATATATATAATGTATTGAAATATATTTTGAAATACAGTATATTACATATGGCCAAAATTGTAGCATTTCAAATATATGTCAATATATTTGGGAAGAATACTTTTAAATTATATTTCAAATATATTTTTCTTCCATATGTGTATTTAGAGCTTGTTACGACTTTGAAGAGTGACTCAGAGTCATTGCATCACCTTTCTATTGCCTGTTTTCACCCACTGATCCACATACTAGAGCACCACAACCACATGCACTGCACACAGTTATGGGGCGCTTGCAGAGCTGTGCAGCCCACTAAAGATAACAGGGGCTATAATTCTTGCAGCAGCATATCTGCATCCCTGCTCTGTGCCTCTTCAGCTAAAAGGGTAACAACAGTTATGTTAAAATGACTTTTTTTTAAATGTTAAAAAAAATCAGAAAATTTTATTTAAAAAAAATATTTTTTAAAAAATATATTTTTTAAAATATTCTTCAGATTTTTAAAAAAATATATTTCAAATATATTTTTCTTTCATATGGGGACGGTGACCCACCCACCCAGGAGACTGCTCCCACTCCAGGCTGCCTGCAGAAAACTACAGGAGGGGGCGGAGACAAGACCAGCCACCCTGCACAAGGGGAGAGAGCAGCAGTGAGCGGTCTTTATTACAGGAAGTCTCAGACTGGATTAGTGCACAGATCTGGAAGAAATACACAAAGCTCACCGAGATTCAAGAATTGTATTTAGACAATATTTGCTTATCTCGGAGTTCAGCTATGAAAAAAAAATCCCCCTACTAAACCAGCAAAGTGGCAGAAAAAGGGCACTCAGCAAGGCATACAATGTTTAAATTTGGATTTCCAACACCGGAGCCCCTTGTTAAATTGTGAACTTGAATCTAGCACACAGCGTCTTATTTCCTGGTGCCTATATGGAAACAATAGGTGCCCGCATTGCTCTCGCTGTCGCAACGCATTCCGCGATACGACACACACCAGAAGATCACCTACACATTTCCTGCTATATTCCAGACTACATGAGGATCACTCGCATTACATGCAGAGAGGTGACATCAAGGGCAGGAATTTCATGCTGGTGGAGCAGAACTCTCCGCAACTTCCAGAATATTTTCACTGTCATGCATATTAGACGGTAACAAGGATGGCTGAAGGTACTTTTTTTTTGATACTTTGTAACAGCAACTGAGCTGTCACCCATATTAACATATACAAAAAAAGTAACTAAGATATCATGTAATATGAGAAGTAACCTTCAGGAAGAATATATAATTCAGTACTAAAATATATGCGGCATTCATACATAGTATGTCAGATCAATAAAACTCCATGCACACTATGCACTCTCCATTCTTCCTCCATACTCGTGGTCCTTGGCTTCCAAATGAGATGCAAAAGTTGCGCTCATCAGAAAAGAGGACTTTGGGCCACTAGGCAACAGACCAGGTCTGTTTTCTTTAGCCCAGGTAAGACGCTTCTGATGTTTTTTTGTTTAGGAGCGGCTTGACAAGAGGAATACGACATGTGAAGCCCATGTCCAGGATCCGTCTGTGTGTGGTGGTTCTTGATGCACTGACTCCAGCCTCAGTCCACTCCTTGTGAAAGTCCCCAACACTTTTGAATGGCCTTTTCCTGACAATCCTCTCCAGGCTGCGGTCATCCCTGCTGCTTCTGCACCTTTTTCTTCCACACCTTTCCCTTTCTATTAATGTGCTTTGATACAGCACTTTGGGAACATCCAACTTCTTTTGCAATTACCTTTTGAGGCTTTCCCTCCTTATGGAGGGTGTCAATGATGGTTTTCTGCACAACTATCAGGTCAGCAGTCTTTCCCATGATTGTGATTCCTACTGAACCAGACTGAGAGACCATTTAAAGGCTCAGGAACCCTTTGCAGGTGTTATGGCTTAATTATCTGATTAGAGTGGGACACTTTGAGCCGAGAATATTGCACCTTTTCACAATATTCTCATTTTCTGAGATTGTGGATTTGGGGTTTTCATGAGCTGTAAGCCATAATCATCACAATGATGACAAATCACGGCTTGAACTATCTTGCTTTGCATGTAATGAGTCTATCTCATATATTAGTTTCACCTTTTAAGTTGCTGCACTGAAATACGATATTTGCATGATATTCTAATTTTTTGAGTTTCACCTGTATATGTAAAGCGCTGTGTAAATTGATGGCTCTATATAACTACCTGAAATAAATAAATAAATACTTTAAAAATCACGCTGCAGCAAATCGCACATGTTAAGACACTGGCATTCACATTCATTAGATGCAATTTCAGGTGCGATTTCAATTCGCAAATCGCACCTGTATGACCAGGCACTAAGAAAGGATGTCTCTTACTTTGGAAAGATTTCCATTATTATTTCTTTATGTGTGTATGGACAGGATGTGAACAGAAATCTCCCCAATGGGATACAGACAGCAAAAAGAAAAAGATGATGGGAGGAAATAGGTTGCGTGTGTGTGTGTGGTGATAGAAGGAGGTTGCAGGTCAATGCTTACCACTAGCCATCATATGGTGACTTTTAGCATTTCATTCAGGAAATTCAAGCTACAATTATATTTTCAGTGGCAAAGATAAATCTGTGAATAAAACAATATATAACTTGTTCTGTTCTGACATGTTCAATTCTTTTTTTAAACTTGAATAATGTGAACTCTGGATCATCATTAATCTTCATTAATAAATAGCAATAACAATCAGATATCCCATAGGCCCACCTCTGCTGTCTAACCGTCTCTATGTGCATTATGTAACGCTGTCAGCTTCAGTTATGGAGTACCTGCCATGTGTCTTGGGCACCAAGTCCGTTTGCTTCTGATGGATTCCGCCTGGCCCTGTTATTTTTCCGAGACAGAAAATATACATTAACTTTTTATCCGATGGGACATTAAGAGACAGTTTGATACAGCTGCATTAAGTCATCAAAGTGAATTGTATCTGTCAGTTACCTGTGCTCCCCCATTCCTGTCCGCACATCATCTTCTTCTCCGCGTCCATTACTGCGATGTCGCTGTAAATATCACTTTGACTATTCAGATTTTTGTGGCGTGCAATGAATCGCGGGAGAAAAATAATCCCCCCAGTCACCGCAGCCTTCGCTTATTTGCTCTACTTATTTGTGTTTGTCCATGACCTTCATAACTCTTATATACTTTGATGTGGTGTCTGGCGCTCTTCCAACGTGCGAGGCTTCGTGATGAATTTAGAAGCTTGGGTCAGCTTGGTGCTGGCCATAATCTAGTTTTAAAAGGGTCATATGTGATGAGCTGTTGGAAGGAAGGCTTTTTTTCGAAAAAAAAAAAAAAAGGTATATGAATTGAGGACAGTTTTTAAAATAAGAAATGTTATCTTCAGTGCTAAGTCCATGCTTTATATAAAATAAAATAAATATTTATGAAATTGGAAATCTAAGAATGGAGTGCTGCATGTTACACTTTTGCAATAACAGTTAAAGAAGAATTCCAGGTATAGATATTTTTACATACACTCACCGGCCACTTTGTTAAGAACACCTTGCTAGTGCCAAGAAAATGTCCCCCACACCATTACACCACCATCACCAGCCTGAACCATTGATACCTGGCAGGATGGATCCACCACACCATTACACCACCACCACCACCAGCCTGAACCATTGATAAAAGGCAGGATGGATCCATCACACCATTACACCACCACCAGCCTGAACCATTGATACAAGGCAGGATGGATCCATCACACCATTACACCACCATCACCAGCCTGAACCATTGATACATGGCAGGATGGATCCACCACACCATTACACCACCACCAGCCTGAACCATTGATACAAGGCAGGATGGGTCCATCACACCATTACACCACCATCACCAGCCTGAACCATTGATACAAGGCAGGATGGATCCATCACACCATTACACCACCATCACCAGCCTGAACCATTGATACAAGGCAGGATGGATCCATCACACCATTACACCACCATCGCCAGCCTGAACCATTGATACAAGGCAGGATGGATCCACCACACCATTACACCACCACCACCACCAGCCTGAACCATTGATACAAGGCAGGATGGATCCACCACACCATTACACCACCACCACCAGCCTGAACCATTGATACAAGACAGGATGGATCCACCACACCATTACACCACCACCACCACCACCACCAGCCTGAACTATTGATACAAGGCAGGATGGATCCACCACACCATTACACCACCACCACCACCACCACCAGCCTGAACCATTGATACAAGGCAGGATGGATCCACCACACCATTACACCACCACCACCAGCCTGAACCATTGATACAAGGCAGGATGGATCCACCACAACATTACACAACCACCAGCCTTAACCATTGATACAAGGCAGGATGGATCCACCACACCATTATACCACCACCACCAGCCTGAACCATTGATACAAGGCAGGTTGGATCCACCACACCATTATTCCACCACCACCAGCCTGAACTGTTGATACAAGGCAGGATGGATCCATGCTTTCATGTTGGGTACGCCAAATTCTGACCCTACCATCTGAGCAGCCCATTCTCCTCTGACCTCTGACATCAACAAGGCATTATTCTTCCAAACAACTTCCGCTCACTGGAGATTTTCTCTTTTTCAGACCATTCTCTGTAAACCCTAGAGATGGTTGTGCGTGAAAATCCCAGTAGATCAGCAGTTTTTTTAAATACCCAGACCAGCCCATCTGGCATTAACAACCATGCCAATTTTTTCCCCATTCTGATGCTCAGTTTGTACTTCAGAAAGTCGTCTTTACCACGTCTAGATGCCTAAATGCATTGACTTTTTGCCATGTGATTGGCTGATTAGCACTTTGTGTTACTAATCAATTGAACAGGTGTACCTAATAAAGTGACTGTTAAGTGTAGATACCTTGGCCTAGCTAGGACCAATGTAACTATACATATACAGTACCATATCTGTGGAATCCCTCCAGAACAGTGCTCTCTAAGCTGTGGCCCTTTTCTTGCTTTTATCCAGGCCTTGGGATACTACTCCTCTGACTGCTACAAGACACTATCTTCCCACCACTGCAAATGATGAAGCACTATTCCTTCCACTGACACCAACATTGGAGCATAATTCCTCCTACTGACACCAACAATAGGGCATAATTCCTCCCACTGACACCAACAATACAACATAATTCCTCTCATTGATATAAACAATGGATCGCAATTCTTCCCAATGACACCAATGATGGGCACTATTCCTCCTACTGATACCAACAATGAAACAATACTCATCCCACTGACACCAAAGATGGAACACTAGTCCTCCCATTGATACCAAAGAAGGAACACTAATAATTCCACTGACACCAAAGATGGAACACTGTTCCTCCCATTGACACCAAAGATGGTTCACTATTCCTCCAACTGATACCAACGATGGAACACTACTAATTCCACTGATGTCAATGATGAAACACTATTCCTCCTTTTGACACCAAAGATGGAACATTAATCCTTCCATTGGCACCAAAGATGAGGAGCTATTTCACCCACTGATACCAAAGATGGAAAACTGTTCCTCTTAGTGATACGATGATGGAACAATGTTCCTCTTAGTGATACCAATGGTGGGGGCACTGTTCCTCCTACAGATCACAGAAGCTATAAAATTTTTATACTTCCAAGCCTGAGGCATCATTTACTCCCACTGGTTGCAGTCCAGGCCCCCTAAAGCCTGAAAGACAGTAAGCTGGCATTTCCTTTAGGAAGTCTGAAGACTCCTGCTCTAGAAGCTGGAAATCACTGTAGTAGGCACTGCTACTACAATGATCTCCACTCGCTTCCGGGCCCTGTTTCACTGTGAACACACGAGGTTGCCCATTTGGCACAGGTGCCATGTAGAGATTGCCTTGCATTTTCTTAATGAAAGAAAAGCATTCTCTGATTTATTGAGATGGAGAGTGAGACATCACCTCTCTACCTCTCATCCAATCAAAGAACTCTTTGCGGTACAGGAGAAAAGCCTGTACAACTGTACAAAATGCAAGGTAAAGCAGGAACTTAGCTTTAAATCTGGATTTTATATGTTCTGCCTCTTGCTTGCTAAGGTATCCAAGGTTGTGTGTGTCCCTGTTGAGGGGATATACCCTCTCCCTTTCCGAATGACAGTTGTCTTCAATGGGAAAATGCCACCACTGACAGCTGTCACTGGTACAGAAGGTACCTCCAATATAGAAAGTGAGGGGAACTCTCAACAAATTAGCCACAGACACCTTATCAGAGGTTGTATACATTTCTCCTATCTTAAAATGTATTTTTACATTTTGGTTCTCCAAATTATTTTAATACACATGCAGTTTCAGTGATCAGGTAGAACTGAAGTACGGTGTTGGGTGGCGTAGTGGGTTGTCTTCATTAGGTCTCTTTCACTTGATCTTCACATCCTACCACATTTGGATATTTCTCCATGCATGGAATTAATCAGACCAAATTAGTGTCAAAACTACTATTTCTGTCACATAAGATGGCCATTAAGAGAAAAAACAGCTTGAACCATCCAGAAACTGTGAATGTAAATGAAAACCTTCTATCTTGTATCAGCCATGTCATTCAGACAAAGAGCCGTGGATCGAGCACATTAATGTCCTTGATATTTAGCAGACTGTAAACATTGAAGAGACACATGACAGGACTGTGTGCATTCCTGGAAGCTGATTGTAGGGATGCTATACATTTATCTATCATGTCTAATTAAATAAAGCAAGAGCACATGGATTCTAATAATGAAGATGATATGCATTGTAAGCAGAATGTATCCCATTCTATACGAGCATTTCCATCTGAAGACATGGGTATTGGCTAAATGTTCAACATAGCTCCCAAATGTCCTTCTTTTCAAACAAGACCCTCCATCTCTATTTCCTTGATAGCTGAAGCACATAAATAAATAAATCAAACTCTAAAACAAATGATCCAGTAATGCACTCCAGGAGCACCGCAAAGTGGTCTTGTTGATTTCATCACATTGCTGGAGCTACTGGACCATAAGTGGACTCTGCCAATGGACAACCAATGGGAAGTGTCCATTTCACCCAAGCAGCAACAATGGCATCTTAAGAAGAACCCTCCCACACTGTCAGGACCTAGGCAGGGGTGTACTGACAACTCATGGGGCCTCACGGGGCCCCTGTGTCTTTGCCCAAACTCCAAAAAGCCTATGAAAAAGGTACCAGGGACATCTCATGGGGCCCCCTACTGACCCTGGGCACTCGGGCAGTGCCTGAGTTTCCAAATGGTCAGTCTGCCCCTGGACCTAGGTAACCTACTGGTGGCATTGTGCTTCCCAGAGAGGGATGCTGCAGTTCCTGTGCTCATCAGTGGGTGTTTCCCAGCAGCCAACAAATTTCAGTAATCAGTATCCACCTGATGCTGGTTGCTGGGAGGGTACTTAGTCTGTCTTCCACTGTTACACTTTACATCAGAGTTTTGCTATGTTGTGCTAAATCAGATGCTGCTGCCATGTGTCCTGCTCCTGATCTTGCTCTTGCCTGGCATTCTGTACCCTGCCCCCTGCTATCTTATATCTGCTCCCCTGTTCCTGATCCCAGTCCTGATCCCCCCTTCTTTGCATTTCCAGTATTCCCTGTGAACTGTGCTCCTCATCTTGTACATATTGCACATATTGTATATAGTTAGTTGGTAGGCTGTTACTTAGTTAGGCATTTTAGTTATATGGTTGTGGTTCACTTTTTTTTCTATACTGTGCTTGAGTTTAGCTATAAATAGTTTGCAAGGATGCTGACAAAACACATTATAAAGAGTGGTCCAATGTTGCTCCATCAAAATATAAAAAATCCTTCCTGGCTCAAAAAGCCAAGGAGATAGTTTCATGGATCTGTATTCTACCCAGGGGCAGACTGACCATTTGGAAACTCGGGCACTGCCCGAGGGCCCGGGGTCAGTAGGGGGCCCCATGAGATGCCCCTGGTACCTTTTTCATAGGCTTTTTTGAGTTTGGGCAAGGACACAGGGACCCCATGATCCCCTATTGCCCGGGGGCCCCATGAGTTGTCAGTCCGCCCCTGATTCTACCGTATTATTTTGTATAAATATTAGTGGCTGTTTAAACTTTGTAGCTTTAGAAACACATCCTGCCTTTCCTTGATTTAATCTCCAGAATACTACTCTACATTTTCATAGCTTTACCGTAAAGAAGCCTCTCTGTATGTGGGTGTTAAACCTCCTTTTCTCCTTTTTTTTTTTTCTTTAGGCTTGATGTTGAAAGTGGTATTAAACAGAGTGGAAACATTTTGTCTTTAGCCAAAAAATATTACCACCAAACTGTGTTACCATCTTAGAAAGTTGGAAGATATGAATACGATATCCACTTTTTCAGATTAATTGACTTGTAACCAAACTTACCCTGTTGTGAACGATAGAAAAGAAAAAAAGAGGAGAGGCTAGATGAAGAAAAGGGAAGAGAGAGGAGATGGAATCGGAAGAGAGAGAGGAGAACAGACAGGGGAGAAGAGAGATGAAGAAGAAAGGAAAAGAAAATGAAAAAGAAGGAAGAGGAGAAAAAGGCGAATGGATAGGTCAGAGAAAGTGGAGAAGAAAGGAGAAGTTGGGAGGAGAAGGAAAGTAAAAATGGAGGAGAGGAAAAGAAGAAATTGGAAGAGGAGAGGAGAGAAAAGGACAAAGGAGAAAAAAGAAAATGAGAGAAGAATGAGAGGAAAGGAAAAAAGGGGGAAGGGAGAGGTCTTAAAAAGTAAAGAAGAGGAAATGAGAAAGCATGTAAAAAGAGGAATGGAGGAGAAACAAAGTAAGGTAAAGGAAGATGGCGGGGGGTAGTGGAGTAAAAGGAGGAGAGGAAAAGGAAGAAGAAGAAGGGGAAGAAGTGGAAGGAAAAGATGATGAAGGGGGAGGACAAAAAAAATAAATTGGAAAGGTAGGCGTGAAAACGGCTGGGGAACATGGTAGTGGAAATGTTCTAATACCTCACAGCATGGGGGACATGCATACAGATAAATTTGTATTGTTTTACACGCAGGAGCGGACTGACAACTCATGGGCCCCCGGGCAATAGGGGATCATGGGGCCCCTGTGTCCTTGCCCAAACTCAAAAAAGCCTATGAAAAAGGTACCAGGGGCATCTCATGGGGCCCCCTACTGACCCTGGGCCCTCGGGCAGTGCCCGAGTTTCCAAATGGTCAGTCCGCCCCTGTTTACACGTGAGTTAGCGCCCTTCATGGAAGGAGGACAAACTACTTTACAGGGACCCATATACAGAAGGATAACACTTGCCGCTGACTCCTGTTCTAACACCAACTACAGAGAGATTTTAAGGGGGATATCATTTATCACTAATTTCTCTTCACTGGCTGTTCTCACCCTGTATACTTGACCATGTTCTACCTGAAGGCAAAAAGGGGAGCCACCGTATTAACTTTGCAAGGTCACATACACCATGGTTCCAGACCCAGTCCACAGTAGGGTTCTGTTTCTCAGCGGGCCTGAGATAGGGACTCTGCCTGGTGACAGGGCATGACACATGGCAGGCCACCATGCCTAAGGATCCTCCATCACAGACCACCTCCACTGCTGCTCTTAAATTGGCTGCTCTTCCTTCTTATTACTCCACACTTCATAACCCAAAGGGTTAACTTGTAGCTTTATACTTCATTCCCAGTTCACTAATACACTGTTGAAGCACTCTCTCTTCATAAGTAAATCAGACCAGACATTGTTACTTAACCATAACATTGTTTACTGAAGCATTTCCATTGAGAATACAGTTCTTTAGCAGTTGTCAATAAAATTCACAGAACAATGCAAGTTTCAAGCAACATGACTTTTCCAATTAGATTTTTTTGTTAAGTGAGGGGTCAGGACTGTGCTGTTGTACTCCTGCAGTATCTTAGGTTCCTCCCACAGTTTGAAAAATAAGCTTAGTCCCTAGTCCCATGCCAGGGTTCCACTCCGGGGTAGTCCTAAATTGGTATAAATGTCCCATCTCATATGTATGGTCTTGCTCCTGACTTTCCACCAGCCACAAGGCCCAACCTTCCCATGTATGGGGAATATAAACCACAGCACACATTAACCCCTGAGTTACCAGACATTACCTGTTAATGTACAGTACACCAATAACATTAGAGCAACTGCCTTCGCACATGCTTTTTTAAGATGTGCATCGTCAAGTAGTAAAGCAAGGCTAAAGATTGACAGCATATCTGGAATGTGGAGTGAAGTGCCATGGCTTGGCAATGTACATGTGATGTGTCTTTACACTTTAATTGCTCTGTTCGGGTGCGGGGAGTCATGCTAACACAGAAACTAAGAGGCCTGTTAGTGGTGGTCATGCCAACATTCCCTTGGCCCTGCCTACAAGCTCCTACAAGTTGGCCTTATGGATCCCCAGGCTGGCCCCACAAATTTAAGGCTGTTGAAGTCTTTGGTATGGAGGTTCATGTGGCTGAAGGTAATGCCACCCCACTGGAAAGGTAGTATTCCAGAGTCAGTTGACCAGTGTCCACCATGACTGGGGCTTACAAGGAAGCTATATGCTCTTGCATTTACTGGTGGCCCACATACAGGGGTTGGACACAATTATAGAAACACCAGGTAAAAGAACATAATTGTTACTCAATACAATGTTGGACTAATTTTGGCATCCAAGACGGCCTTGGAATTTGCAAATAAAAATCTTGGATAGTGGTTATGGGATCTCACAGAGATGCTGAAAGGCAGAAAATGAGCCTGAACCTTGTTCTCTAAAATTGACCAAAGTGGCTCTATGATATTGAGGACTGGTAACTGCGGCACCCAGAAAAGGTGCGAGACTTTGTCTGCATGCTCGTCAAACCACAATTTGACAACACCAGCCTTGTGAATCAGAGCATTATAGTCTTGGCAAATGGCGCTGTCTTTGGGAAACAATGTCTGCACCATAGGGTGCACATGGTCAGCCAAAATGTGTACATAGTCGGTGGTAGTGACTCTACCTTTCAAGGTGATGATGGGGCCTGCAGAATAACAAGATATGGCTGCCCAAACCATGATTGTGTTTCCAACGTGCTTTACTGCTGGCACAAGACAGTCCTGGTCATAAGCTTGGGATAGTGTTCATCACATGTAAACACATCCGGTGGTTGGGAACAGTGTGAAGCTCAATTCATCGGACCTATTACAGTCTTCCATTTGATTGATAGTCCACGATTTGTGAGTGTTGCACCGCTCTCTCCTCTTCTGAGCATTAATATCGATCACTAGTGGTTTAGCAATCGCAGCTCGCCCGTGAATGTTTTGCTCATGGAGTTCCCTCCACACAGTTTATGTGGACAAGGGCTTTGGAAGACTGAGATTGAGCTCTGCAGTCACTTTTGCAGCACTTGTTTCCTATTCCGAGTCACAATCCTACAAAATATCCTTTTGTCTCTAATGGTCAGTTGACCATGTCGACCATGCTTATGTTTTCTTGGAAACTGTGTAATGCCGTCAGAACCTTTGATACTGTACCTCGCAACATGGCAAACAAATTGGCAACTTTAGTCACAGAGGCACGAGCTAAGCAACACCAACAATTTGCTCTCTTTGAAGCTCAGTAAGCTCTGACATGACTCCGTATTACTAGCAGCACACACAATGAGTGATGAAAGTGAGGCTTCCCACTTGTTAGCTAGGTGTCTCATCACATAGCAGAAGCAAAAGAATGTTATATCATTAACACTTTCAATGCAAAACATGTTGTCACTTTCACACCTGCAAATCATATAGTGTTTCTATATTTTTGTCCAACCGTTGTAGCTACATTGGAAAATTCAGAGCCCGATGACAGGTGATCTACCCAGTCACTGCTCTCTTTTCAGGCATGGTCTCTCCATGCAACAGAGTGCAGGAAGAGCTTGAATGTATACCCCAGGGCATGTCCAGGCTTTTATGGGATGATGGGCCTTGCCTGCCGCTGATGAAAGTGAGTGAAAGGACACTCCACTACAGGTAGGGCTGTAATAGTCTTTGGTCTGGGGGTTCATGTGGCTGAAAGTTATTCCACCCCACTGGGATTATAAAAAATAAATACACTCACCGGACACTTTATTAGGTACACCTGTTCAATTGCTTGGTAACACAAATTGCTAATCAGCCAATCACATGGCAGCAACTCAATGTGTTTAGGCATCTAGACATGGTGAAGATGACTTGCTGAAGTTCAAACTGAGCATCAGAATGGGGAAGAAAGGGGATTTAGGTGACTTCGAAAGTGGCATGGTTGTTAATACCAGATGGGCTGGTCTGAGTATTTCAAAAACTGCTGATCTACTAGAATTTTCACGCACAACCATCTCTAGGGTTTACAGAGAATGGTCCGAAAAAGAGAAAATCTCCAGTCAGTGGCAGTTGTGTGGAGGAAAATGCCTTGTGATGTCAGAGATCAGAAGAGAATGGGCGGACTGGTTGCTGCAACATTCAGATGGTAGGGTCAGAATTTGGCGCAAACAACGTGAAAACATGGATCCATCCTGCCTTGTATCAATGGTTCAGGCTGGTGGTGTAATGGTGTGGGAGATGGTTTCTTGGCACTAGCAAGGTGTACCTAATAAAGTGGCCGTGAATGTATATATACAGGGGCGGACTGACCATTTGGAAACTCGGGCACTTCCCGAGGGCCCGGGGTCAGTAGGGGGCCCCATGAGATGCCCCTGGTACCTTTTTCATAGGCTTTTTTGAGTTTGGGCAAGGACACAGGGGCCCCATGATCCCCTATTGCCCGGGGGCCCCATGAGTTGTCAGTCTGCCCCTGGTGTATATATAGCATATTCAAATGCTTTCAAATGATGGCAAATCCAATCGTGAAAGCCTAATTTTAATCAAGGTATTTTCGGACAGCTCTACTACCTTCTATACAAAAAGGAAAAAGGGAAAAATGGGTACGGCACAAAGTATGCAGCCTTGAGTGATCCTCGGGCCAGCCAATGGCTGGTAAGCAGGACAGGAATACCTTTGTCTTAGTTTTCCTGCTGCCCGATCATTAAACTTTGTGTTTTTTTAATCTGTCACAAACCCTTAAATGCCCTTTTTGCCAGTTTCCTCTCTTGGCACAGTCCCTGAAATATCCTGCAAAGCTGGTATTTCTCATGTCAAGTAAAATACTAAGAGAACAAACTCTGAAGCAAAGCAAAGTCATCACTCATCTCTGCTTTGTTATTGATTATCAATAACAAGATACTTTCCGAGACAAACAGCTCTGTTATTACAGAAGAGCTGCAGCCCTATCTGCTCCCAATGAATCATATTAAGCATCGGCTCGTTTTTTAAGATGTGCAAACATATCTGTGATTGTGTTTACCTAATGTCTCTGGGCAAGGATCATTCATTTGCCGGCTGCGCCGAAGTGACAGTTTCGCCATCTCGACTTACTTAGCTCTCATAGCAACAGGAGAGAAAAAAGGAAGCTTATTGCCAATGACTTGGACTTGATGAAGAGAAATCAACGTGATTTCAGCTCTACCGGCAAGATCATAATGATGCTCCTAATCACCCCAACCTGCTGAGTTGTACTTGGGTAGAGTAAGAGCATAGAAGCAAGTAGAAAAGAGTGTTTAAAGGGGAACATCAGCTGGTTAATTAGATACTTGACATACTGTAGACGTGCGAGAACCATTTCACACACCCAAATATTTGTACGTCTTGCGATTTCCATAATCTCGTCAAAATGCATACCCAACAAAGTGACACTATTATTTCTGAATTTAGCTGTCTATGTCAACAGAAGACCTAAGTAACGCCACATGTGATGCTGAGCCGCTATGATTTCAGGTACTGAGATCCAATGAATGAAAGGGATGGTCCAGGGCCAGGAATATTGGGGAGGAAAGCTCAAGATGGTGCTGGGTGTTCTCCAGCCAGGAAATGGGACGGGCTCTATCTGACTTGCTGTATCTTCTAATACACAATGTGAGAAGCTCTCAGTGTGCAGTAAGAGCAGGAATTTATATCCTCTGGGTGTGTCCAAGAATCCAGGGGATGATGGGAGCCCAGAGGATTGTAACGTGCCTTCTGCTTAGGAAAGCTAGTAAAGGGGCACTATTCAAAACTATTATTAAGACATTATCATATATTGTACATTTACTTATGTGAAAGTACAATATACACTATATTGCCAAAAGTATTGGGCCACCTGCCTTTCCACGCACATGAACTTTAATGGCATCCCAGTCTTAGTCCGTAGGGTTCAATATTGAGTTGGCCCACCCAGCAGCTATAACAGCTTCAACTCTTCTGGGAAGGCCGTCCACAAGGTTTAGGAGGGTATCTATGGAAAGTTTTGACCATTCTTCCAAAAGAGCATTTCTGAGGTCAGGCACTGATGTTGGACGAGAAGGCCTGGCTCACAGTCTCCTCTCTAATTCATCCCAAAGGTGTTCTATGGGGTTGAGGTCAGGACTCTGTGCAGGCCAGTCAAGTTTCTCCACCCCAAACTGGCTCCTCCATGTCTTTATGGACCTTGCTTTGTTCACTGGTGCGCAGTCATGTTGGAAGAGGAAGGTGCAGGCCATTCAAGTTCCTCCACTCCAAAATGGCTCCTCCTTGTCTTTATGGACCTTGCTTTGTGCACTGGTGCGCAGTCGTGTTGGAAGAGGAAGCTGCAGGCCAGTCAAGTTCCTCCACTCCAAAATGGCTCCTCCTTGTCTTTATGGACCTTGCTTTGTGCACTGGTGCGCAGTCGTGTTGGAAGAGGAAGCTGCAGGCCAGTCAAGTTCCTCCACCCCAAACTTTACACTTGGCACAATGCAGTTAGGCAAGTACCGTTCTCCTGGAAACTGCCAAACCCAGACACGTCCATTGGATTGCCAGACAGAGAAGCGTGATTTGTCACTCCAGAGAACACGTCTGCACTGCTCTAGAGTCCAGTGGCGGAGTGCTTTACACCACTGCATCTGACGCTTTTCACTATATAAGTACCTGTAATAATAAATAATTAGATGCATGGAAATATATAACTGAAGTGTAGTCTCAGGCAATACACAGAGATGAAGCAAATCCTCCTATGTAAGTTGTACTAGTTTATCTGCTGACCTCTTTCATCTACATCCCCTCAAAGTCCAGATTTTACACAACATTTTTCCGCTCCAGAAGACAGAGGTGGTGAATCCGGACACTGCACAGCATAGAGCAGAAAGCTGAGAGTTCTCTGTGATATGAGTGGAGAGGATAGATACACTCCTCTCTACAAAGCCTCATAGGGAAACATGAACAGCTGAGGCTGTCAATCACCTACTGTATGCTGGAGGGGTTGGAGTGGTTTCCCAGGATTGTCTACTGTTGACATAGACCACATGTGTCTAACACAAGGCCAAGGGCCAAACCCAGTCCTCCAGGCCATTTCATGTGGCCCTTCATCTCTCCTACAGCTGTGGCACCCCCCTCATCTCTGCCCCCCCCAATTTGTCTCAGCAGTCGGCAACATAGAGAAGAACAGATTTCCTCCTACAGATCATGAGCCTCTCTGTGCAGTCACAGCACCCCCTTGTCTCCACCTCCCCGTAGTCTCAGCATTCATTAGACTCCGGCAGCGGACTCGAGCCCTTCTCTGGTCCTCCTTCAGCCCCTGCACTTTCCAGCTCCGCCCCAAGCTTCTTCCCAGCAGCTTTTGACATCTGATGTAAGGAGGGGTGGGGCACGCTAAACATCTAGTCTTACAGATACAATCGGCCTTCTGAGGGCAACCATAATGCTGATGTGGCCCGAGGTGAAAATGAGTTTGACACCCCTGGCATAGACTGTCCAAAGTGACTCAAATAGCAGAGGGATGAAAGAGCTGAGAGAAATCACACTAGGTGCTTTGGATAGAGGCAAATACACACTATAGGGTAGGCTTTGTTCATTGTTATTATTATTTTAATTTTAATTTTAGGTTTACAACCCCTTTAATATGACAAGTTAAAAGAGTGAAATCCACACAATCAGCAGCAAATAAATAAATAACCCCTTATGAGCCGATCATGTGATATCAAGTCTGAGGTCCATAATCCAGCTTCATAGGTTAATATAGTATATCTGCTTTCTTTTCTCTTTAGTGGAAAGCAATCTCATCAATGACTAGCACTCAGCAGTTTCAGTGCAGATTTACTGGATCGTGTTCAAGGTGGATATTTAAAAGATCAATCATCTCTAGGATTCGAGCAATCAACAAGTTATTTGCCTTGACACCGGCCTGAGCCCAGAGGCTTCTGGGTAAGAAAACAAGGCTTGGTCAAGCGCAGAAGAGGGGAACGAGGAAAGAAAATGATGAATGAGCTGTGTAGGTCAGTTCCCAGGAGTCCGTCATTCCTCACCATATTTACATCCACAAAATATCATCTCTATCTGCTGGTGAAAAGCGGCAGAAATTGATCCATGAGCTCCGAGACCTTCTCTGACAATTTTCACTTCTCCAGTCAACGAGCCATGCTGTGTCTGGAGTGCCAAGCAAATTTATCAACCGATAGATTTAATTAAGCGTGTACCCTTCATGAGGAATGTCAACTGGACGATCTGAGTGTGGTGGAAGAGGAGCAGAAATCGTTATTATCGTTATTATTATTATGTGCATTCACAGATTTGCAACCCTGCCAACTGCCAATATAGCAAAAAGTCAGCCACTTGATGGAAGAGTTGTTTTCCACATGTAATGATTAATGCCTCAAAGTATCTAAAAATGCAATTTATTTAAATATCAAATAAGCTCTCAAGAGTTAATGTAATTCCAGAAGTAACTTCTTTCTCATTGAGGGACACAGAAAGTTACATACTGGCAATTCATCTCCTGTAGGTAGCAGCATGACCCGACAGTATATTACGTCCTGTGTCCTTCAATGGACTTCAAGGAATGGATTAACTTTTTGCCCCTTGAGAGGTTAGACATGTTCAGATCAGAAAATGTTTTTTTCATTGATTTGTTTTTGCATAGAAACATAAAAAAGTAATGGCAGAAAAAGACCAAGTAGTCCATTGAATCTGCCCTTTTTTTTTATGAGGGTTTTTTTTTTGTTTTTTTCGGGGTTTTTTTGGTTAACTTTTGATCTATGCTTGTCCCATACATGTTTGAAGCTGTTTACTGTTGACTGGCTCACTACCTCCACTGGAAGTTTATTCTAGGCATCGACTACTCTCAGTAAATTAGTACTTTCTGAGATTAGTTTTGAACTTTCCTCCAGTTAGTTTAAAGTCATGTTCCCGTGTTCTTGATTTTGGTTTTATGTTGAAAATTCTGCCCTCCTGAAACTTATTCACCCCCTTGATGAATTTAACCACTTCAAGTCCGGACGTTTTCACCCCCTTCCAGTCCAGGCCAATTTTCAGCTTTCAGTGCTATCATACTTTGAATGACAATTGCGCGGTCATGCAACACTGTACCCATATGAATGTTTTAGCATTTTTTGAGACAGATAAAACTTTATTTTGGTGGTAATTATTCACCACTGGGATTTTTATTTTTTTTGCTATATAAATGAAAAAGTCCAAAAATTTTGAAAAAAAAGTGTTTTTCTTATAACATTTTGCAAATAAATAATTTTTCTTCATAAATCTTGGCCAACATTTATTCAGTTATCTTTTTAGTAAAAAAAAAAATAACCCAAATTAGTTTATAACCAAAAATTATAATTTTTCAATTTTTTTTAACATTATTTTATTTTTTTATATTATTATTTATGTTTTTTTTTTTTACATACTGTCACCCTAGCAGTACAGTGTCACCATAGTAACACTATACTACTTGTGGGAGGTGATGAAGATTTATTTTTTTTTACACTGATTGGTTTTACACCCATAAAGGCTGTAAAATCAATACTTTCTCCTTCTCTCTGGCTGCATTTTTGCAGCCATTGAGAAATGCTGAGAGAGCTGTGATTGGTCATAGCTTGTCACATGGTACAAGGCTGTTGTGAATAGCCTTGTACCATGTGACCTCTGTGATCATTCACAGATTTCACACGTAGTAAGCAATGATGTCAGAAGTGATATCTTGAAGTCTGTGGGGAACAAATACCCATTCAAATCTATGGGGCCTGATTTCCCATTCAAGTCTATAGAAGGCAATGTGTGAACCCAGGGGCCAGGATGCAATTTCTAGTCCCCATGGCGAGTCCCCAAGTCTATGGAGCGTGATTTCCTATTCAAGTCTACGGGGCATAATTTCCAATTCAAGTCTACGGGGCATAATTTCCCATTCAAGTCTATGGGGCGTGATTTCCCATTGAAGTCAATGGGGCGTGATTTCCCATTCAAGTCTATGGGGCACAATTTCCCATTCAAGTCAGTGGATCGTGATTTCTCATTCAAGTCAGTGGATCATGATTTCCCATTCAAGTCTATGGGGCACAATTTCCCATTCAAGTCAGTGGATCATGATTTCCCATTCAAGTTTATGGGGCACAATTTCCCATTCAAGTCTGTGGCGTGATTTCATATTCAAGTCAGTGGATCGTGATTTCCCATTCAAGTCTATGGGGCTTGATTTCCCATTCAAGTCTATGGGGCGCGATTTCCCATTCAAGTCTATGGGGCGCGATTTCCAATTCAAGTCTGTGGGGCACGATTTCCCATTCAAGTCAGTGGATCGTGATTTTCCATTCAAGTTTATTGGGCACAATTGCCCATTCAAGTCAGTGGATTGTGATTTCCCATTCAAGTCTATGGGGCTTGATTTCCCATTCAAGTCTATGAGGTACAATTTCCCATTCAAGTCTATGGGGCGCGATTTCCCATTCAAATCTATAGGAGGCAATGTGTGAACCCAGGAGCCAGGAAGCAATTTCTAGCCCCCTTGGTGACCTGGCACCTGGGATTTGTCGAGCCCTGGCTGTAAAATGCTTATAAAGTGTGATCTGGAGTTTGGCTTGTTTGTTAGTGTATTTAAATCTGCTAGTCTATCTAACATTCCCCTCCCCCCAGATTTATAATGCTGCTGTCCAAAGGTGTTTCCTATGCTCCTTCATCCAGAGTGGGGGCGCTCTAATACAGGCGGTGTGTTGCTGGCCACATCTGCAGGTGAAAACAGAGGGGAAAAAAAGCCTAAAAAAATGTAAGCTGCAATATATTAAATTTTTTACATTTTTTTCTCAGTTTAGGCAAAATTTCTGGACTACTGCTCAAGGATGGCTTTTTACGGTAAAGGGACATCTTTTTTAATTGGCACTGTTGCTGTATTTGTGACATGTCAAGAATTGATTCGTGCAAACATGTAAAGTTAATGAAAGGTCCACTTAAAAAAAAAAATAAATCTACAACTGCATAATCCAGCTTCATGTGTGAGAGCTTCTCCTGAGCTCCGTCTTCATTTGCAGCATGAACTTGATAAGGAGTTTAAATTCTTAAATACATTTTACCTGATAAGAGATTTCTGTTGCAGATGAAAGACGATCATTGTAATCTCAGCATGTGGGTAAATCTGGAATTATTTTCACCATCGTAGCATGAAATTGGATCATCTCGTCACATTTGCACTTTCTAAGTATCTACTAGACTGACCACAAACCATCTCACTTTAAAGCGGTATTAAACCCAAAGCCATAAATGTATTATACTGCAGCTTACCAATCATTAGATAGGGTGGCTGCATTTGTTTTGATTTCTTTGGCTTTTTTCCCTTCTTTTTTCACCTGGTGATTTAGTCAGTAACACACCCCCTGTAATAATGAGTAGTATAATAAAGTAGAATAATGAGATCATCAGTCTGTTGCTTCTCCTTTCACTCTCCAAATCTGAAAGTGTTAAAAAAAACTGGCACGGAAAAACAATCAGGTCTGCTGCCCAACCAGACAGGGCTGTGTGGAGTGCCAGAGCTGTGTAAATCTCAGGACCGGATGGACAGAAATAGAAGTTCTTTGGCAAGTAAAACAGCTCTTGTATATATTTCATCTTTGTATGTATCTGTTTGCTTGGAGTTCATCTCTATATCAGGAAGACATTTGTGGATGCGGGAGGTGAAAAGAGGACACACTGCTCATCAACCCAATCACGGTGAAAGCCGAGAAAGTCTGGTGTCCCTCCATTCCATCGTACTGATGTGCATTATAATGTAAGCAGACAGCAGCACAGAATTAATTTATCCTCATGACAAATGCTAACACGAATGGAAGATGTAGATTCAGTGCTAGCAATAAGGAAGAAGTGGCGTGATGGAGTGGTTGGGGCTCAGTGGAATTCTTACACCTTTTTATCTCTTCGTAGTCCTGTACCCTTGCATGGCAGGAACTGGAAATAGAAGGAAATGCCTTAAATTACTTTTTATTTCAGAGAAAATGCTACTTCCTGCCATTCCACTTCAGAGCTCTGTGCTAGCGGAGCTGAGTACTGGCCACACCCCCTTAGCATCATTTTCCTCACCCAGATTTGAATGGCAAAGAAAATGATGGTCTGGCCAGTTCTGTTATTGACTACTTGGGTTTAACTCCGTTGTCTATTAACCAGTTCAGCACCGCCCTATAGCAGAAATATTGCTACAGGGCACAAAATCACCTGTACAGGGGCGGACTGACAACTCATGGGGCCCCCGGGCAATACCATGCCACGTGCCCTCGGTATTGGGGTGTCCCCGTGCCAATGAGGACAAGGGTCTCTTCCCCACAACCCTGGCCCAGTGGTTGTGGAGGTCTGCGGGCAGGGGGGTCATTAGCATCAGGGTACACTTTTAAAAAGGAGGCAGCCTGATGCTACCCACCCCCCTTATGAATGAGTGAATGTATCCTACCCATTCAATAAAGGGTTAAACGTGTAATAAAATAGAGACCAGACTTTTGAAAAAATCTTTTATTGAACAAAAAAACAAAAAAACAGTTTTTTAAAAATCCTTTATTAAAGAAAAGGCAAAAAAAAATGGTTCCAGTGTTGTGATCCATCGTCAATCACGGCGCCCAGCGTTGTCATACTGCCGCCACCTTGCCGAAATAGAAAAAACCCCGACATCTGCCGACCCGTCTGCACCCACTGATCATTGGCTGCAATCTACATCTGACTCACAAATGTCAAACAATTGTGTGGAGCAGGGGTGGACTGACAACTCATAGGGCCCCCGGGCAATAGGGGATCATGGGGCCCCTGTGTCCTTGCCCAAACTCAAAAAAGCCTATGAAAAAGGTACCAGGGGCATCTCATGGGGCCCCCTACTAACCCCGGGCCCTCAGTCAGTGCCCGAGTTCCCAAATGGTCAGTCCGCCCCTGCACCTGTATATACATGATTTTGCAGTTTCCGAATAGGGAGCGCGCACCATTCACTGCTTCGGCTGTCAATGACCGGGTCCCAGTCAGTGATTACTCACCCGGTGATCACTGAGTATCTCGGACAGGGGAGAGACCTGTGTGTAAACAATACAGATCTCTCCAATGTCAGCTCCTGCACACTGCTTTGTATGGCTCTGCATAGCAGAGAGAGAGCAAATGGGAACCACACTCAGTGATTTGGATTGAGGCAAGTACACACTATAGAGGGATATGCTTTGTTCATTTTTAATTTCAGAGGGTTACCACCATTTTAAGGCTCAGCTCTACGCACACAGCTAACTATACTTGTTTCCTCTTCCAAAGGATCCTCGTTTTTGTCCGTTCAGAAATGTACACAGCTCTGCCACCCATTATAGCCCTGCCTGCCATGGAATCTGATTTTTCTCTGCTACAGTTGGGTAACATGCAGGGGCAGACTGACAACTGTTGGGTATACCGAGCAATAGGGGATCATGGGGCCCCTGTGGCCTCGCCCACACTCAAACCACACCCAAAAAAACTCATGAAAGGTACCAGGGGCATCTTATGGGGCCCCCTACTGACCCTGGGCCCTTGGGCAATGCACGAGTGCTCGAATGGTCAGTCCGCCCCTAGTAACATGTACGGGTCTTTGCCTTCCCCCAGCTTGTGGCTGGATGGTGAAAAGAGATGCAGTAAACTTAGCTCATCTTTCTATCACTCTGCCCCCTCTTCTTTCCAGAAGGGATGGTCTATATGTTTGACTCAAACATTGGATTTTTGTGTGCTCACTCAACACATGAACATCTGAGGTGTTTCGGCAGCCCATTCGCCTGCGCGGCCCACAATGCAATGCGTTATGGCGGCGCATTGTAATTGGCCAAAGCATTGCACCTGACTACAGGTCAGGTGCAATGCTTTGGCCAGTCACAGCTGAGTTCACAAAAAGACCCATGATTGGCCAAAGCCTAAGTGACTTTGGCCAATCATGGTGCAAGGCAATTGGGCGGAGCTAGTGGGGACGTCACCGCTAGCTCCGCCCAATTGTTAATGACATTTATGACAGTTGCCGGTCAGACTTACAAAATTGGCCAGAGCTAGCAGTGCCATCACCGCTAAGTCCACGCAATTGTTTACATCTGACTCGCAAATGTCAGATTGCAGCCAGTGCTCAGTGGGTGCGGACGGGTCGGCAGACATCGGGGTTTTTTTTACTTTCGCAAAGCGGCGGTGGCGTGACAATGCTGGACGCCGTGATTGACAATGGATCACAACACTGGAACCATTTTTTTGCTTTTTTTTTTATAAAGGACTTGTCAAAAACAGTTTTTTTGTTTTTTTGTTCAATGAAGGATTTTTTCAAAAGTCTGGTCTCTATCTTTTTACACTTTTAACCCTTTATTGAATGGGTAGGATACAGGATACATTCACTCATTCATAAGGGGGGTGGGCAGCTTCAGATGCTTCCTTATTTAAATGGGTACCCTGATGCTAATGACCCCCCTGCCCGAAGACCCCCTTAACCACTGGGCCAGGGTTGTGGGGAAGAGACCCTTGTCCTCATCAGCACGGGGGCAGCATCCCAATGCCGAGGGCACGTGGCATGGTAAAGCCCAGGGAGGGGGGGGGCAGTCACCCCCCCCCCTTTTTCTTGGCTTGCTAGGCCTGTGCTCGGATCAAGGGTCTGGTAGGAATTTAGGAGGGAGCCCCATGCTTCCCCCCCCCCATTTTTGGGGGGTGGGGTTCTTCTTAAAGGTCCCACCAGGCCTAAAGTGCCTGGTAAAGCTTTTAGAGGGGAACACTACGCACTTTTCCCCCAAAATTTTGGGAGGTGGGGTTCCCCTTAAAAGTCCTACCAGGACTAAAGGGTTTAGTATGGCTTTTAGGGGGAACCCTATGCACTTTAAAATAAAAAAAACATTACTGTGGGGTCCCTCCTAACCTTCCTACTAGACCTAAAGGGTCTGGTATAGATTAGGGGGGGGACCCAGCGCTTTTATTTATTTATTTATTTTTAAATGTAGCAGGTTCTATACATTGTACAGATGTGCAACTTTGCAGGTAGTTTAAGGGGACCCCCCAGGCATGATATTTAAAGGAATTTTGTAATTTTGTTTTCTTTTTTTTACCTAAGCAATGAAAAATGACTGTCCCTTTGAAATGTTTTTTTTTTCACTGATTCAAGTCCCTCAGGGCAGTACCCGAGTCCCCATACCCCCTTTTTATGGTCAATAACTTGCATATAAGCCTTCAAAATGAGCACTTTTGAATTTACAAGTTCAAGTCCCATAGACTTACATTATGTTCGATGTTTGCAGTAGAACCAGGGGCGGACTGACCATTTGGAAACTCGGGCACTTCCTGAGGGCCCGGGGTCAGTAGGGGGCCCCATGAGATGCCCCTGGTACCTTTTTCATAGGCTTTTTTGAGTTTGGGCAAGGACACAGGGGCCCCATGATCCCCTATTGCCCAGGGGCCCCATGAGTTGTCAGTCCGCCCCTGAGTAGAACTTTCTTTAGGATCGAATGTTCTAATGCGAACTGAATAGGGGGTGTTCAGACCATCACTACTTTCCAGCACGCTCCCTGATAGCACACAAGCACTGAAGCACAACTGATTGACTTCTTGTGCTGATTCGCCCTCTCCCAGTATGACCTTTTTCAAGAACAGCATGAAGTTGATACTAGGTCAAATTCAGGTACCAACACTTCTTGCATAAAAAAAAAAAAACATTTTTATGTACTAATAAATACAGAACTGCATTAATTTGTGTCTTTTATATCTGCTTGGAGTTCCACTGTGAATGCCCCCCATTCCCATTGGATGCTACATCTTGTATTGATGGCTTTCCTCTAATATTCAGCCCATCATGACCTTTATAAATGTGAAATGCTATCTTATTTGCTGGTGTTTTTTTTGCAGCAGCTTCACATTGTAGAAAAGAAAGGGTGCAGGTAGACCGCATCCTGTCCTTCCTCTATAAACAACAAAAGATTTAGAAGTTTAAACCCTTCAATTGTGCGGGAACGTTGAAGCGGGACTGTTGGTTAGGGGCAGGGGCGGACTGATCATTTGGAAACTCGGGCACTGTCTGAGGGCCTGGGGTCAGTAGGGGGTCCCATGAGATGCCCCTGGTACCTTTTTTCATAGGCTTTTTAAATTTGAGCAAGGACACAGGGGCCCCATGATCGATCCCCTATTGCCTGGGGGGCCCCATGAGTTGTCAGTCCACCCCTGGTTCAGGGTGATCGTTAAAGTGGGAGGGTGGGTTTGGGCAATTAGAGGAACTGATCCCCTGGGTATCTCTAAGCAGATAAAAGCTGGCTTCTCCTTCTCTCCCTCCCATCGACTTTCAGCTGCTCCAGGGAGAGACACACAGGGGATTGGTTCCTGTATTTGCCCCTTGCCTCTTGATCACCTTCCCTGTCCAGGATTCGATTCCCCCTGCTGCCCACTCATAGTGATTTTAGTATATTGCTAATGAAAATATCATTTTAATATTTATGTTATTGGGGGGAGGCAGATAGGCTTTACAAGCCCCGTGATTTCCAACAGCAGCCCAATGGGTAGCCTAGAGGTACTCAGGCTTAGAATAGGCAACTAAAGGCTTTTTGGTCACTCTGGCCATGTGGATACCTATCTGACTACATATGTTTCAAAGTAGATGAACACTTTTAATAAAATGGACCTAACATCAGATATATTTTCTCATGTTATCCACTTTTATATCTGCTTGGAGTTCTGCTGTGAATACTCCCCATTCCCATTAGATGCTACATTTTGTATTGATGGCTTTCCTCTAATATTCAGCCCATCATGACCTTTATAAATGTGAAATGCTATTTTATTCACCAGTATTTTTTTGCAGCAGCTTCACATTGTAGAAAAGAAAGGGTGCAGGTAGACCGCATCCCGTCCTTCCTCTATAAACAACTTGGGAAAGATTTAGAAGTTTAAACCCTTCAATTGTGCGGGAACGAACCTCTCCCAGGAGAGAAATGCTGTATCACAGAAGCCATTAGCTGTAATAATCCCCATGTCCTCATCATGTCCCCAGCAGTAAGTTGTGCTCCTCGTTTGGAGTGATTCCACCGCTGTATCTCAGTTAATGATAGACTTAGTTATCCGCTGTTGTATTGCTTCACGGCCCACGGATCAGCATCGCCTCTGACTGCAAATGATTCCCATCTTATTCTCAGGGTTGTTTAATAAAAAACTGAATCAAAGACAAGAAAAGTCTTTGGATAGGCAGATTTTTTTTTAGGCAGCCACAAGGTCTGTCTGTCCTCGAAGTGATGGCCAGAGATGCTGCAAGAACATTACAATTACTCCCAACCAGTTCAATTCTGAATATGAGCATTAAGTGGACAATTTCCTTCTTTGAAAAGTAGATGATTAAACATTGGCTGGTGGTTTCCAGCATGGCAAATACAACTTTAACCGCCCTCAGGATTGGATGCATGGTGCACCACTGCGATGTGATCAACGCTATAGATCAGGGGTCTCCAAACTATGGCCCTCCAGCTGTTGAAGTACTACAAGTCCCATCATGCCTCTGTCTTTAGGAGTCTTGCCTGTCGCTGTCAGAGTCTTGCAAGGCCTCATGGGACTTGCAGTTCCTCAACAGTTGGAGGGCCATATTTTGGAGAGCCCTGCATGCTAAAAGAGGCCTCATCTCTTCTAAATAATGCATGGTGAATAGCAGGGCCACTGATAAGGGGGTAGCACCAGTCCTCCTATAAGGGGCCCAGGCCAGCAGGGTCATTGGATATGGGCAGGAGAAAGGGTGATCGTTGAAGCGGGAGGGTGGGTTCACTGATCCCCTGGGTATCTCTAAGCAGATAAAAGCTGGCTTCTCCTTCTCTCCCTCCCATGGACTTTCAGCTGCTCCAGGGAGAGACAAACAGGGGAATGGTTCCTGTATTTGCCCCCCGCCCCTGCCCCATCCTGTCCAGGATTCAATTCCCCCTGCTGCCCGCTAATAGTGATTTTAGTATTTTGCTAATGAAAATATAATTTTAATATTTTTTGGGGGGGGGTTTGGGCTGTACGAGCCCTGTGATTTCCAACAGCAGCCCCGGTGAATGAGTAGCCTAGAGGTACTTAGAATAGGCAACTAAAGGCTTTTTGGTCACTCTGGCCATGTGGATACCTATCTGACTCCATGGGGTTTATTTACTAAAGCTGGAGAGTCCAAAATCAGACTCCCTTCTGCATGGAAACCAATCAGCTTCCAGGTTTCATTGCCAAAGCTTCATTGAACAAGCTGAGGTTAGAAGCTGATTGGTTTCTATGCAGAAGGGAGTCTGATTTTGGACTCTCCAGCTTTAGTAAATAAACCCCCATATGTTTCAAAGTAGATGAACACTTTTAATAAAATGGACCTAACATCAGATATATTTTTTCATATTATCCACTTTCCCTTTCACATCAGTATACCCCCTAAAGATCACAGCAGTTTATACATTTATTCAGTCATTACTTAAAGAGTAACTACACTATTGTTGAGAAAAAAACAATCCAATCGGGTGATCTACTATATGTACTTTGAAAAGATTGTAGCAAACTTTGTAGCAGAGTCCTATCTGTTTCTGTTCTTAGGAAAAAGCTGTATGTTCAACTATGTCCTTGGAAGTGCTACACACAACCAGAAAAATGCCATCATAGTACAAAGGGAGTGTGTAGCACGTCCAGTCCTTCTGCCTCTGTGCCAGCAATTCTTAGCTCTGAAAATGAAGCTGGGAGTTACTGTGTGCATACAACAGCTTTAGCAACTGCAGCTGGCAAAAAAGAACCTTCTGATTATTTTAAATGTGAAATAGACAAATACAAGATAGCACTGTGACTTTTGTATCCACTTTGTTTCATTCATCTGCAGATCAAAGATTTGAACGTTGATCTGCAAAAGCAGTCAGTTAAAGTGTTACTCAACCCAGGACCCCTCATTTACTATATCTGATCTCCCACAGTACACACAACATGGAAATGCAATTATTTTAGTAAATATAAACTGCTAAATACCTTTTCTCATCAGCAGTATATCGCAATCTTGTAACTTCTATCAGTGTCCAGCCAAGCACTGGTCAAATGTTGTAGGAGGAGATTCCTTTCTGCTCTCTGCTGTTGTATGTACACAGCAACTCCTGGCTTCATTTTCAGAGCCAAGAATTGCTGGCACAGGGGCAGAGGGATTGGATGTGCTACACACTCCTTTTATACTTTGATCGCATTTGACTGGTCATGTGTAGCACTTCCAATGCCCTCAACTGGTAAAAGGGCATCAGAACTGTGAAAGCTGTGCCCAAAGGGGGAGGTAGAAGGCAGAGGTCTAGTCAGTAGTATTTCCGGTGGACTACCTGCAGCTGATTTTTCCCCATTACTGACTTTCCATGCCTTGTTTTGCAATGTGTCTTGGTATGCAGGCAGGGTTTTCCTTCCTCATGCTAGAGTCTAGCAATTATAGGAAGCAGAGCCTTAGACCTCATACTGCAGATATACAGCTATGAGGCTACAGAACAGGTGTGCCTAGGCACCCCTATAAATCAAAAAGTGCTGTAAAAATTAAAGAGGCACATTTTCATGGTACAGCTTCAGCACAATTATTATTTGTAGACATTCCCTATAACATAGGAAACATTCACTTTTTTTAGCTCAGGTCCGCTTTGAATAGCATTTGTTTGTTTGTAGTGCTCAGATACAATTTAGTTCCCCTTTATGTATTGTATATACATGTAACACTTTTATATATGTATCACATTTCATAGAGATCACAGTGTCCCTCATTACATTGGCTTTATCTGCCCTTCTCTCTTGAACAGTGGTCTCCAAACTGTGGCCTGATGGCAGGATGTGGCCCATTGCTTGCTTTTATCTGGCCCTATCTGGCAATATTCCACCTACTGTGGGCAACAATGGGGGCATAATTCCTGCCACTGGCGCTGACAATGGGGCACTTAACATCTCACTGACACCAGTGATGGGATACTATTCCTCCTACTGATACCAATAATGAGGCACTATTCCTCCCACTGACACCAATGATGGGGCACAGGGGCGGACTGACAACTCATGGAGCCTCCGGGAAATAGGGGATCATGGGGCCCCTGTGTCCATGCCCAAACTCAAAAAAGCCTATGAAAAAGGTACCAGGGGCATCTCATGGGGCCCTCTACTGAATCCAAATGGTCAGTCCACCCCTATTCCAGCCACTGATATCAATGATGAGGCACTTTTTATCCCACTGACACCAATGATGGGGCACTATTCCTCCCACTGACACCAATGATGGGGCACTATTCACCCCAAAGACGCCAATGATGGGGCACTATTCGCCCCACACTATTCGCCCCACAGACAACAATGATGGGGCAGTATTCCTCCCACTGATACCAGTGATGGGGCACTATTCCTCCCACTGATACCAATGATGAGGCACTTTTCATCCCACTGACACCAATGATGGGGGACTATTCCTCCCACTGATACCAATGATTTGGCACTATTCCTCCCACTGATACCAATGATGGGGCACTATTCCTCCCACTGATACCAATGATGGGGCACTATTCCTCCCACTGATACCAATGATGAGGCACTTTTCATCCCACTGACACCAATGATGGGGAACTATTTCTCCCACTGACACCAATGATGGGGCAATATGCGCCCCACAGACACCAACGATGAGGCACTATTCCCTCCACTGACACGAATGATGGGGCAATATTCCTCCCATTGATTCCAATGATGGGGTAATATTCCTCCCATTGATACCAACAAAGGGGAGATATTACTGCCCCCAATACTAATAATGGGGCATTGTTTACTGGGACACTTTCTTTACCCACTGGCCACAGCCTGGCCCCCCTAAAGTTTGAAGAACAGTAAACTGGACCTTTGTTTAGAAAGTTTGGAGACCCCTGCTCTGGAAGGATGGAGCCATCTTTGTTCAGGCACCATCCAGAGTCAGCATCTACTTACTTACTTTTAAATTGCATCTACTGTATTAATGTATTTTTTTCTCATCCTATGCTTAGTAGAAGTAGTCCAAGTTTGTGACAGGTTCGCTTTAAGATTAAAAAAAATAAATCCTGTGTGAGAAAATCAAAACTCCTAGTAATTATTAATTAACATGTCACATAGTAATTGTACCACCCACTGTTCAGTTTATTGATTGCTGATCTCATCCTAAATGGCTCTAGGACTACATTGGCGCTTTGGGAAATATGTTGTGTTCACTGAGATTCCCCCTATAAGCTGACATACATAGTCATTATTTAGACAATTACAACTCATCAATGGAGACAAATTACTTTTAATGAGTAATAATGGGCAGTGTGCTTTATTGAACAAAGAATAAAATGAACATTATCCCAGGTGATGCTGCAAGGCACTCTGGGTAATAGTTTACACCACCTAGGCTTTTTTTTTTTACTCGCATGTGCTTTTAATTGTAAAATACTCCATTTACCTGTCATTCCCACCACCTTTTTTCTTTACATTTTAGGTTCATGACCTTTTCCTTTATCTCTGTCCCATTGGGCAACCATCTATATACAGTACCTTTTGATGGTTTTGCTTTTTTTTGTATTAAACCCGGCCTCCAGGCAAGCATCTAAGCAAACAGATGAAATACATATATGAGAGCTGTTAATACTACCAAATGATCTGTATAACTGTCCAACCAGTCCTGAGATTTACGCAGCTCTGCTACACAGTGTAGCCCTGTCTGCCATGGCAGTTCTATGCTTCCCATTCCCTTTTTGGACAATAGTTTGCCTATTAGCCTTAATAACACACCATGTGGATGTATGCCAATCCAAAAAATGTATACCATGCAGCGGTGGAAGTTTTGTAGATTTTTTTATTAGCCTGGCTTACGTACAGCAGCACTTTATTCAGGTTGCTTTAGCTGAAACACATTTTTTTTAAACCAAAAGTAATAGGCCTGCTTTGTCCAGCAGATAGAAATGGACCAGCAGTTCATGAAGGTTGTCACTGTCCTGCTGCTGGAAATTTCTATTAAACTGTCTTTAAGAATTAAGATCCAGCAGATGATACAACTGTGTAAAACTGGCCAGCAGGACACATTTAATGAGGAAATGTACTAGCGACAAAGGGGTAGATGTACTAAAACTGGAGCACTCAGAATCTGGAGCAGCTGTGCATGGTAGCCAATCAGCTTCTAACTTCATCTTGTTCAATTATGCTTTGGCAATAAAACCCGGAAGCTGATTAGATTCTATGGACTCCGTATATAAAGAACATAGGGGAGCAAATACAGCCTTTTTGATCTGAGGAACCAAAGGTACTAGTTATAGATGGCGGCACGTCCCATTGGCCACGCCTCTGACAATGTCTTTCTGATGAGGAAACGCGTTGGGTGGAGCTTTGTCATGTGACGAGGAGGTACTGATGATGCACTGATATGCAGCAATGATGTGCACTGATAGGTGGCACTGATGGGCACTGATAGATGGCACTGAAAGATGGCACTAACAGGCGACACTGCTGGGCACTGATGGGTGGCACTGCTGGGTGGCATTGATGGACAGCACTGCTGGGAACTGATGGGTGGAACATGTACTTTTTCCAAAAAATTGGGCATTGATGAGGGGGCACTGATGATGCACTGATATGCAGCAATGATGTGCACTGATAGGCGGCACTGATGGGCACTGATAGATAGCACTGAAAAATGGCACTAACAGGCGGCACTACTGGGCACTGATGGGCAGCACTGCTGGGCACTGATGGGCGGCACTGCTGGGTGGCATTGATGGGCAGCACTGCTGGAAACTGATGGGTGGAACATGTACTTTTTCCAAAAAATTGGGCATTGATGAGGAGGCACTGATGATGCACTGATATGCAGCAATGATGTGCACTGATAGGAGGCACTGATGGGCACTGATAGATGGCACTAACAGGCGGCACTGATGGGTGACACTGCTAGGCACTGATGGGTGGCACTGCAGGGAACTGATGGGTGGAACATGTACTTTTTCCAAAAAATTGCATTTCAAAAACCACTGCTCAAATGCCATGTGACATAAACAATTGCAACGACCGCCATTTTATTCTCCTCTGCTAGAATAATTATATATATATATATATATATATATATATAATGTTTGGGGGTTCTAAGTAACTTTATAGCAAAAAAACACTGATTTATTGTAAACTCCTGGTCCTTGAAGCGGAGCTCCACCAAAAAGGGGAAGGCCTGCTCCCACACTCCTGGTAAATAAATTGGAGTTATTGGGGAGCAGGGGGGATTGGGTATCCAATTTTGACGGGTACCCACTCCTTCTTCCACTACGACTGCTAGGCGAGAAGTGGAAGTTTCCCCGCCTCCCTGCAGTCTTCTTGGACATGTGACAGGTCCCAGAAGACCCATTCAAAATGTGCAGTGCTGCTTGCGCATGCGCAGTGGGCACCCAGCTGTGAAGCCACATGGCTGGGGTGAGGGCATCGCTGGATCGTGGGACAGGTGAGTGGCTGTTTTTTAAAATCAGCAGCTAAAGTTTTTGTAGCTGCTGACTTTTAACTTTTTTTAAAGGAAGATGGAGAACCGCTTTAAGTGGATATATACCTTCCAGCTAATGGTGGAGCCCCAGTTACTGTCGCAGTTAATAGCGTGCAGCTCCCCCAGGCAGTTTCTGCCCGGTGACACAGATGTTACAGTGTCCAGGGAAAGAGAGGGGGCTCGCGTTTTGCAGATTTACATTTCTGTCATGTTAATAAATAAGCTATGAAACAGCCGACTGCTCTCCAATTGCTGGTTTGGAGTTATTTACACTCTAATCCTTTCGCTTTCAGCTGACACTGGACAGGAATGAGAATGACCATGGAGCCCAGTATCAGGAGGCTGGGGGATGTGAAGGAGCCAATTTGCAGGGTTCCACTTGGCTAGTTTTCTTCATTTGACTCCTATTAGCTCCCATAATGTAGCTCTGCCATTAATCAGCTGCAAGAAACGCCAGGACAGGTGTATCTGGCCGACTTCCAGAGAGAAGGTGACTGCCTGTGCGTGTATCCTTCCCCGAAAGACAAAGGAAGGGAGAGGAGGCATTGAGGAAGACGGAATCAACAGCAAGAGGAACAACAAAAAAAGGAAATATGGCAAAGAAACATGTCTGAAACAAGCACAGTATATGTTTACCAAAAGAGACAATTAAATGCTCCCCTGAGTGTTTTCAAACCTAAAAAATGATGGTGGTCCTTCCGGTGTCTTGGCATCTCCAGCGCTTCCTGTTTTATGCTGACAATGTTAATCATGAGCTGGAAATCCTACAATAGCATTGTTAGCCTTCTGGGCATGCTACCACACCAGGACTACAAGACACTGTTGACACTTGACCAGGGGCGGACTGACCACTTGGAAACTCGGGCAGTGCCCGAGGGCCCGGGGTCAGTAGGGGGCCCCATGAGATGCCCCTGGTATCTTTTTCATAGGCTTTGTTGAGTTTGGGCAAGGACACAGGGGCCCCATGATCCCCTATTGCCCGGGGGCCCCATAAGTTGTCAGTCCACCCTTGCCTTTAAGCTGTCCTTCTACCCCTGCACCCAGATGTGACAGATTGTAACCAATGCCTGTATACATCAGAGTTCTGGTGAGTGCGCACCCATAAGAAGTGGTGGATAATTTGTAAAGACACATACACCATTGCACTTTTGGCACAGGATTTATTGTTTGAATGGACAATTCCTGTTGAAATTCTTGTTGATTTATTTATACCCTTTTGAAATACATATGATAATTATGGACTTTTTATCTCCACTTATTGCACAATAGCACTTTAATATTGAATTGTGTATGCAATATTAATTATTATATATTTTGAATTACCATATATTGATTGATTGATTTATTGACATCATACGGAGATTATAGTTATTTATTAATTGCACAGTTTTGCACGTATAGCACTTTATACTTACTGTGCACCTTCTATATACATATATAGATAATTACATAATTTGTGAAAGCGCTACACTCTTCAGTTTTGTGAGCTATTTGTTTAGAATAACAAAAGGTAGGAATCTGCAACAAAGTTTGTTACAAACCCTGCAACGTACATAGTTCACCCAGAGGGGAATGTTTTTTTTTTTGTTTAATCAAAAGTGAAGGTATTGTTTAACCAATCAGATTCCGAGTTGGTGACTCGACTTTCAGCATTAGCCTCCATGGCGATAGAGATTAGCTTATTGTTGAACCTGAAACGCACAGATACCCTGTACCAGGGGCGGACTGACAACTCATGGGGCCCCCGGGCAATAGGGGATCATGGGGCCCCTGTGTTCTTGCTCAAACTCAAAAAAGCCTATGAAAAAGGTACCAGGGGCATCTCATGGGGCCCCCTACTGACCCTGGGCCCTCGGGCAGTGCCCGAGTTTCCAAATGGTCAGTCCGTCCCTGCCCTGTACAAAAGAGTAATTGAACTCTTCTTGAGGACAGAAAGGAAGATGGATTTAATGTAGAAATAATTTGTAGTTTTGGTGAGCACAATTCATTTTATTTAAATTTTTTTTATACAGTTAACCATGGCTAATCCAGGCACTGCTTTTTCCATGTCCCTGTTATTTCATGCTGAATTTTTAAGGTTCCAGCCAAAAACTGCTGAAGGCCTAGGTGTGCGCGGCCCACCACTGAAATTAGTACAAAAATGGGTATTAGAAATGGTTATGATATCCTAACATGGAGAATAAAAAGGGCTTCAAATTTGAGAACATCTGTTTAAATCCAAATAATACAGGCAATGGGGGAGATTTACTAAAACTGGAGAGCTGTGTATGGTAGCCAATCAGCTTCTAACTTCATATTGCCAGAAAACCTGGAAGCTGGTTGGTTTCTATGCAGAGCTGCACCAGATTTTGCACTCTCCAATTTTAGTAACTTCAATAAGTCAGATACGCATGTGAGATAGACCTATGATGTTTTGTGGATGTGCAATATACAAGCAATAAACACTATATAAAGAGAAGGTGCAAAGGAAAGAATCCCCTAAAAGAATCATGATCAGAGGTGTTTGGAAGCACTGTACTCAAGCTTGTATGAAAAGTTTCAAATATACACTATATTGCCAAAAGTATTGGGACAGCCCTCCAAATCATTGGATTCAGGTGTTCCAATTCCCTCCATGGCCACAGGTGTATAAAATCATCACCTAGGCATGCAGACTGCTTCTACAAACATTGGTGAAAGAATGGGTCGCTCTCAGGAGCTCAGTGACTTCAAGTGTAGTATGTGATAGGGTCATTCGTAAGATTTCCTTGCTACTAAATATTCCACAGTCAGCTGTTAGTGGTATTATAACAAAGTGGAAGCAACTGGGAACAACAGCAACTCAGCCACCAAGTGATAGGCCACGTCACATGACAGAGCGGGGTCAGCACGTGCACAGTGCACAGAAGTCACCAACTGTCTGCAGAGTCAATAGCTAAAGACCTCCAGTGACCCAGAAGGGAAGCACACTATATTGCCAAAAGTATTGGGAAATCCCTCCAAATCATGTGATTCAGGTGTTCCATTCCCCTCCATGGCCACAGGTGTATAAAATCATCACCTAGGCATGCAGACTGCTTCTACAAACATTTGTGAAAGAATGGGTCGCTCTAAGGAGCTCAGTGACTCCAAGCGTGGTCCCGTGATAGGTTGCCATCTGTGCAGTAAGTCCATTCATAAAATTCCTTGCTACTAAACATTCCACGTTCAACTGTTAATGGTATTATAACAAAGTGGAAGCAACTGGGAACAACAGCAACTCAGCCACCAAGTGGTAGGCCACATAAAATGACAGGGCGGGGTCAGCGCATGCTGAAGCGCACAGTGTGCAAAAGTCGCCAACTGTCTGCAGAGTCAATAGCTAAAGACCTCCAAACTTGGTGTGGCCTTCAGATTAGCACAACCAAAGTGCATAGACAGCATCATGGAATGGGTTTCCATGGCTGATCAGCTGCATCCGAGCCTTACATTACCAACTGCAATGTAAAGTGTTGGATGTCGTGGTGTAAAGCACGCCGCCACTGGACTCTAGAGCTGTGGAGACGTGTTCTATGGAGTGACCAATCACGCTTCTCTGTCTGGCAATCTGATGGACGTGTCTGGGTTTGGCTGGAGAACGGTACTTGCCTGACTGCATTGTGCCAAGTGTAAAGTTTGGTGGAGGGGGGATTATGGTGTGGGGTTGTTTTTCAGGGGTTGGGCTTGGCCCTTTAGTTCTAGTGAAGGGAACGCTTAAGGTGTCAGCATACTATTTCATGCTCCCAACTTTGTGTGACTACATAAATAAAACTGCCAACATCAGACTATGCAGGTGCCTTTTCATAATGCTGTACATCCACCAACTGGCATTTAATGACCCATGTTCAGTAAAAAATGTCACCAGTGTTAAAACTCTCAGGAGCATCCTTCCAATATATGATTGTGGAGAAATGTTTATATCAGGCTCCAACTACTCCCTAGTTACAATCACGGGATTGTCAGGGCTCCCGGTAAGACCAGAGATGTGTGAACTGACACAGGGAAACGCAGGCTCAAGTATGGTGTAACAATATAATTTATTAAAGGTTATACACAAATATAAACACACAATATAACAAAAGCAAACCTCCAACTGATAACGGAATGTACACAGACAAGAGCAGTGAGGGCTGGTGAGGTGGAGTGGTCAGGCAGGCCGGGTCAGGAACCACCGGGCAGACAAGACACAAAGGAGCAGGCAGAGCGTAGTGCCAAGTGTAAAGTTTGGTGGAGTTGGGGTTATGGTGTGGGGCTATTTTTCAGGGGTTGGGCTTGGCCCCCTAGTTCCAGTGAAGAGACCTCTTAAGGCATCAGCATACCCAGACATTTTGGACAATTTCATGCTCCCAACTTTGTGGGAAGAGTTTGGGAATGGCCCTTTCCTGTTCCAACATGACTGCACACCAGTGTACGAAGCAAGGTTCATAAAGACATGGAGGAGCCAGTTTGGGGCGGAGGAACTTGACTGGCCTGCACAGAGTCCTGACCTCAACCCAATAGAACACCTTTGGGATGAATTAGAGTGGAGACTGCGAGCCAGGCCTCCTCCCCCGACATCAGTGCCTGACCTTACAAATGTGCTTCTGGAGGAATGGTCAAACATTCCTATAGACACCCTTCTAAACCTTGTGGACGGCCTTCCCAGAAGAGTTGAAGCTGTTATACCTGCAAAGGGCGGGGCCAACTCAATATTGAACCCTACGGACTAAGACTGGGGGGCCATTAACCTCCCTAGTGATCTGATTATGTCAGTATTTCTGTGCTCAAAGCGGTACATTTTTTTGCATGGAAATATGTGTTTTTTTTATTGTAGGCCTGTAATTCTTAGGAATAACTCACTGAAATCTGTCCGAACAAGAGTCTAGTAAACATCCCGGGTATGATAAAGTTTGAAACACAAAATCATAAATTATAATTTAATAAATAATCATAAAAAATAATAATATAATAATAATACATTTAATTCAATAATATAATCAAACCAAAAACACTGAAATTTGAAATATAGCTCCAAGTTCGCACATCACTGAGCTCAGTCGCAGAATCGTTTTCAGTGTCTGATGAGGAATTTCCCCCACAAATCATTATCACTCAATTCTGCAAGTGGTTCTAATTTACTATCGCTGTTCTCTAGCTGATCTAAAACCGCTTTTGACCTAAAGGTACGCTTTTTGGACGCCATGGACGTTTGTCAGTTTCCAGGCAGAAAGAACAGTAAAAATGCAGGCAGGGCGCTGGACAAAGCACTCGGGACAAAATGTATGTGAAATGGTTTGATACAGGAATGTTATACTGTGTGATTTTAGTGTATTTAGTGAATGTCACTTTTTCAACTTTCAAATTTCCCGCCAGTTCCGTCCTCCGTACGTCCCGACGTCGCAGGGAACGGAACCTGGAAGACCGATGCCGGCATCGGCCAGAGGAGATGGCCGGAGACGCTGCAGGGGGGACATCGCGGGAGCGCAGGACAAGGTAAGTGCAGAAGGGATCCCAGAGCAACGCTGCACTGCAGGGGCGGACTGACAACTCATGGGGCCCCCGGGCAAAAGGGGATCATGGTGCCCCTGCGTCCTCGCCCACACTCAAATCACACCCAAAAATGCCTATGAAAGGTACCAGGGACATCTCATGGGGCCCCCTACGGACCCCGAGCCCTCGGGCAGTGCCCGAGTTCCCCAATGGTCAGTCCACCCCTGCTGCAGTGTATTCCTAAGTGTAGCTCGGGGTTACCTCTTGTGGTGCTGAAACTTTACCCCGAGCTACACTCAGGAATACCGCCAGGGGGTGTAAAGTTCATGTGCGTGTAAAGGCAGGCCGACCAATAATTTTAGCAATATAGTGTGTATAAGAAGGTATGGGAGAGTAGAAACTCAGAAAGAAAAAAACAAGACCATAACAAGATAAAGTAAAAGGGGTAAAGTGTGTGTGGGGGAGTAAGTTATACTGGAATAAATCTATATTCCGTGATGAAGGGGTGATTTTGAGATCTTTGAAATGCATTGGCTCTATCCTGTATCCTAATTCTTGGTGTGTTGCTTTACTCTCAGATTTATTCAGTTACAAGCCAAGAAAACTGGAAATTCTGTTGTAGAGAAACTGCCAACCTAAAATCCAAGAGCTTCATATGAAAAAAACCTTAGGAGTCCAACATCTTTATAGTTTTATTGGTTAAAAGAAGCAGGGCCAAAGATTCCCAATGCATTTTGGGGAGCACACAATTCCCCTTCATCAGAGCTATTCCTAAGCAGACTGATCTGCAGGCGGAGGATGTTATAAACTAGCACTTGTGTTCATAGTAGAAGTAGCAAGGGCTTCCTACTTCTACTGTGAATACCAGCACTGACAGTTGATACAAGGATTTCTCAACTCAGGTGAAAGTCCTCTCTCGTGGGATCCCCGTCCTTGAGATAAACTGCCAAATACAGGACAATATGGATTAGGTAATGATTGGCATTTTGATAACTGGTGAAAATCCACATCTGGCACCCCTCTACCACTACCTCTTGAATTCATAGGACCTGGATCACCTGCTGTGGGCACTGTGGTTCACAGAGCAGAAGATTGTAGTTCCAGGTGCCTCACAGCAGCCAACAGATCCAGTAATCAATGTATAGACTGTATAGCGAGGGCTACTGCAACAAAAATATATGCAAATTATATATAAAAGCCGCTAGAACACCAAAAAGGCAACCAAAAAGACCTTCCAGAGAACTATAGAAATAATAAAGGTGCAGCGCTGAGAATAGGAGTAATATCATGCAAATGTCAGCAGAAAATGAGATATATAATGTGCAAATTTTGTTATAAGGAGCACAATGTGGAATGTATAATTGTTAATGATCACAATTCAATATAATGTCCAGATCCCAAGGAATGTGACATAAGGATCTTGCAGAGTCCCGTCTAACGGTGATAATATGTGATCCAGAGGTGAAGATAATTAAATAGGTAGAATGCGCACTCACCAGAAGTGCGTATTAGATAGATTGGGCTCTCTTTATGAGCACCACCCTCCGCAGTGCCTACCTTAAAGGGGGACCCCGGATATTCTGTGATTGTCTGATGAACCCTGGAGCCTTGCTATAACGGATGACCAAAGGATGTTAGGGAATGCAGCCTGACCAGAATGCAGATGACCTAGATGTATCTGATGGCAAAGGAAACTTCTTTCATGCGTATCTAATACCTATTTAATTATCTTCACCTCTGGATCACATATTATCACCGTTAGACGGGGCTCTGCAAGATCCAGTAATCAGTCTCCACCTGATGCTGGGAGGGTATTTAGTCCTCCTCTACCGGTACTTCTCAAATCAGTGTTTTCATTTCAGTCTTGGACCTGTTCTTGTGCCAAACAGGGCCCCTCATTGGCTGCATTTTTTTTATCATACTGTAAGAAAACAAATGTAAGCAAAAGTATACAAATAACAGTGTATGGCCCCTTTCAAACGGGGCTGGCTCAGTTTAGATCAGCAGGGGAACTGTCCGTTGATTCCCTGCTGATTGGAGCTGGGCAAGCAAATGACAAGTCTGTGTCCACTTAGTTTATGGTGGACTGGACGTGGACAGAGCCCACTCTGCTCTATGGGCAGTCGGGTGTAAACCGCCCCTGTGCTCCAATCTGTCTAAATGGAGGGGGATGGATCCCTTACTATAGGAGGTTGGGTGTAAACGAACAGCAGATTCGATTTAAAACTGTCCTCTGATCCAATCCACATAGACGAGGAGCACAGATTTCCTTCCGTTTTTTTTTTTTTGTTTTTTTTTTGTAACAGCCTGAAACAGATGGCAAGTAAGCAGGTGTAAACAGACACAGGTCCATAGGGGGTAATGAAGGATCCAATCAGGTCCACTTGACTGACAGGCAGATATGACCGGACCCTTTGTGTGAATGGGACCTAAGATACAAAACAAAATGGAAAACAATTACACAGCATATTTATTAGCTTAACTCCCCCCTCCATACAAAAATCACCCTCTAAATTAAAAAAAAAAAAATTATTTTCAAACACATTTTACTGCCTAAAATTGAGTAGTTATGGATACTTAGCCAGATTGGCAAGCGTGCTGGTAGTCTGGAACCTTTCTATGTTGGCCATGTAATCATGTGCCTTGGGAAGCTAGAAATGAAAGGAAGGAAAACGGGTCATATGAAGTGAAGGAGAAATGGAGAAGCCACAGGTACTCAAGGGCATACATAGTCCATGCTGATTTTATCTTGTTCAATTTCACCGCACTCATACGTGGATATTCGCTTATGCCCCAATAAATGTTATAAAATACTACACTATGGAGATGTCTCTGCTTTGACTCCCTTGGGGAGTATTAATTCACAGCCATCCACCTGACCGCCAAAGAGGGAACCTCCATAATTTTTAGAGGGCTGAGAGCTACACCCAAACTATCCCCTGAGGGAGACTCCGGACCATCCTGACGTCCTACCACTAATCCTTGGGACCACATGAGGCAAATCACCAGATTCTGGTACTCTCCATATTGACAGATGACATCATGAAACGTTATACTAACGCACATTAATCTGCGCGTTCTGGTGAGTGCACATTCTTTACGCACCTAATATCACAGCACTCTATCTATAGGAGGATATAGGAATACTGGAATACTTCAAGTCACTTGATGAACTGTATATATATACTTTATTCATTATGTATATTTATTAAATTACTTGATGTATCTTTAGTGCTGCACATTTCATTTATATTGTCTTTTAGAGGTTTTTATGGTTACCTGGTGCACAGCTGCTTTTATTCTCTATGTGCGCTCACATTTACTTGCTATATATTGTTCCACTCAAGGGCATGCGGCTTGGTTTGTTGGCCTGTTATTGGTCTTTATTGGGGGTAACTATTTTAGTCAAGGGGTCTTATGGAGTTGAGGCACTTTTTAGGATACTTCCAAAATAAGGGCCATTTGGAGGTATGGCAGATGTTGGTGCATGGATATTTGATTATGGATATTCATAAGCCCAGCACAGTACTTGCCATGGCTGAGGTTTTTGTGCCATTCCTAGTTATTGGTGTCTTCAAAGACTCCAGTCAGAGATTCTCATGTTTTCTGCTGAGTAGAAAATCCTTGCTCTGACTTACCAGCAAGTGTCTGGTTTGTGCTGGAGACCACAGTGGACTGAAAAGGATTCACAGCAGGGCACCAAATCAGTGTGGGTAAATACTTTATTCTGTGTTCACTTACATGTGAAGAAACCTATGTACTTCTCCAGCAGTCAGGACGGTATGCAGTAGCAGCTGACTCCCGTGTGTTGAAACCAACAGAAGCTGTAGGGCTAGAGGGAGACCCGCTGATGGATGGAGCTAAGCGGAGTCTCTCCTCTCATTTCCTCCAACTGACAGAAGATCGTGACAGGTACTGTGGACAACAGGTAGGCAGGCCAAAATGCGTTTCTGAGATCCTGCCTCCTTTATCAAGCCACAGGGAACTGACTGAAACCATCACTGGTCGTGGGTGGGTGAGTGTATGGGCAAAAAGGAAAAAATCCCTTCCAGTAAATTGTGCCCAACAGTGGATGGTAGAGGTGGACCCTCTTGGAGGCTTGGGATGCCACCTTTTCTATACGGCCTTATGGTAGTTTCAGCAAGAAGACTTGGGTAGGATAGAAGGAGAACCCGGTGTCCAGAAAACTGCAACTTTGAAGTATGGTTCATAAGATGTTTATTAAAAGTTGAAACTTGTACATTGAGCCAACGCATTTCCAAGAAGCGTGTTAGACCTCTGCAGTTAATCACAATAAACTGCACCTGTTCTGTAATGTTGAAGATGTTTCTTAGCTTCTCCAAGTCACTTTTTTAGTCATTTAGAGAAGCAACAAAATGACTTCGACATAACAGAGCCCAGATGAATGTGACCTAATGCTTCCAGGTATACCATGACCTAGATAAATGAGAACCTTCACAGACAATTGTACTTTATGTATTGGAATAGCCTTGGAGCTCCCCATCATTATAATTTCTTTCCCTACCATATCCTAATAAAAACTGAAATGTAAGTCCAACCCCAAGGCTAGCCAGTTATCACGCACAGAGCATACCTGCTCTTACTTAGCATATTTGCCAAGTTACTTCCCTAGTCAATGATTTGCAGAGTCATAATTGAATGTTGATCTAGAGAAACCTGTCGCCCAACTTCAGATTAGTCTGCGTTATGAACTCCTACTCCACAGATTTTCCTCCAAGGTTACTCTCTGTTCCTACAAGGTCAATAGATGCTCCAATCACGCAACATCATAAGAAACATCTGTGGCCCTGACAGAACAAGATAACACGGCAAAGTAATGGAGGGCAATCAGATTTCATTGAGAGATAATCCAAAATGAATGCCTTACAGCTAAATTCATCATTTCCAAAAGGTCAGCACTGAAAAGGTTTGCAAATTAAAGACTTAAAGGGACTTTGTAGTTCAAGATTGCCATGCAACCCCCTGCATGCTGCATAGCGGGCAGGCATCACTCCGTAATATTTGACACGTCTCTTCATCATGAAAATAATTTTCAACTTAAGCAAACCTGTCACTGTCCAGCTCAATTCAAACCAAGTATTTGATGAAACGGAATGCTTAAGCAGAGGTTACCACCAGTGAAAACTACATGTCAAGAATAACAGTATTTCCAGATATAAAAGCAGCTACAGTTCAAGTTTTCTTATCAAGTCTTGTCTTGCCATTTCCATTAGTTCTCCTAATGTGATGGAAAGACTCTGTAACCAATATGGGACTTTAAAGGACAGAGCTAATCAATGAGCCAAGATAGCAAAGACAAAGAAACATAATAATTTATTGGTACGTAATTGAATAAAATGACAGTTATATTAGGCAAGCGTGGTTACAAGAGATTACATGCACAATACTGTATGTGATCAGTTTGATAGTCATACAGCCAACGCGTTTCAAGATTAGAACTTCTCTTCATGCAGAAGTGCAGCACATGGACTCACCATCCTGCCTTCCCATACCATTATTTACTATCAATAAAAGATCACATGGCCCTGGTTTGGTGAGCAACATCGCAGTCATTCTTCTTCCTACCTTCGTAAATACAGTAAGGCTGTCAAGGAAGGCTTGCCTAATACAAGTGAAAGTTTGTGGTGCATAAATATGCAAATTCGCAGACCTGCAACTGGCCAAGAAAATGTGCATAGATTTGGGCATTGGCGTGCACAAGTGCGCACATGCATGCACACTCACACCTGTCACTAATGCTGGCACCAAACGGGCTATTTCAACAGGCTGACATATTATCTCATTGCTGTTTGGTCTACAGCTTCTGTGTATTGTTCCTGATTCTTGTACTTGACCTCTGATACTGACCGGGCTTGTTCCTGACCTCCACTTGTTTGCTACCTGCCCTGACCCCAGCTTTTCTTCAGATTCTTCTTCTGCCTCCTGTTCCATAGTTACATAGTTAGTCTGGTTGAAAAAAGACAAAAGTCCACCCAGTTCAACCAAAAAAAAAAAAAAGTTATAATCCTATACCCACAGTCGATCCAGAGGAAGGCAAAAAAAACAGCAAAGCATGATACAATTTGCTCCTGCAGGGGAAAAATGGGTCCAAGGATTTCATCCCGATACCTAATGGCAGTCAGGGTGCCATTGTCTAATCTGTAGAGGTCTGTGTGTCCCTCCATGGATATGCATCCCCAGACCATCACTGATCCTCCACCATATTGGTCATGCTGAACCATGTTACAGGCAGCATAACGTTCTCCATGGCTTCTCCAGACAATTTCACGTCTGTCACATGTGCTCAGGGTGAACCTGATCTCATCTGTGAAAAGCACAGGGCGCCAGTGGTGGACCTGCCAATTCTGTGTTCAATGGCTAATGCCAATTGAGCTCTATGGTGCTGGGCAGTGAGCACAGGGCCCACTAGAGAACATCAAGCACTCAGGCCACCCTCCTGAAGTCTATTTCTGATTGTTTGGTCAGAGACATTCACACCAGTGGCCTGCTGGAGGTCATTTTGTAGGGCACGGGCAGTGCTCATCCTGTTCCTCCTTGAACAAAGGAGCAGATACTGGTCCTGCTGATGGGTTAAGGACCTTCTACGGCGCTGTCCAGCTCTCCTAAAGTAACTGCCTGTCTCCTGGAATCTCCTCCATGCTCTTGAGACTGTGCTGGGAGACACAGCAAACCTTCTGGCAATGGCACGTATTGATGTACCATCCTGGAGGAGTTGGACTGCCTGTGCAACCTCTGTAGGGTCCAGGTAGGGCCTCATGCTACCAGTAGTGACACTGACCCTAGCCAAATGCAAAACTAGTGAAAAACAGTCAGAAAAGATAAGTAGGAAAAAAAAATGTCAGTGACCTCCACCTGTAAAACCATTCTTGTTTTGAGTCCATCTAGTGCATCTAGTTCATTTCATTAACACCAAAGCAGCTGAAACTGATTAACAACCCTTTCTGCTACTTACCTGACCAGATCAATATCTCAGGAGTTTCATTGACGTAATGCTAGACTCTAATTAAAAAGTGTTCCTTTTAATTTTTTTGAACAGTGTATATTTCTATGAAAAGCTCAGCATGACTTATCAAACAAGCACTGTTTGTATCTAAATCCACCAAATAACCTTTATAGTATTTTTTAAGAGCTGCCAAGGGATCCATATATTTGTATCTAGCCTAAGATGGAATCTGCCTTTAAAGTGTATCTAAACCCCAAAATAAAAATGTAATATATTGACGTTTACTAATCCTTGCATATAGTGGCTAAGGCTTTTTCCTTTTTGTTAGTCTTTTTTCTTTTATGTTCACCTGGTGATCCTAGAAGTAACACATTTCCTGTCTTAGAAAGGTTGATTTACTAAAGGCAGATAGACTGTGCACTCTGCAAGTGCAGTTGCTCCAGATCAGGGGCGGACTGACCATTTGGAAACTCAGGCACTGCCCGAGGGCCCGGAGTCAGTAGGGGGCCCCATGAGATGCCCCTGATACCTTTTTCATAGATTTGTTTGAGTTTGGGCAAGGACACAGGGGCCCCATGATCCCCTATTGCGGGCCGGGGTCAGTAGGGGGCCCCATGAGATGCCCCTGGTACCTTTTTCATAGGCTTTTTTGAGTTTGGGCAAGGACACAGGTGCCCCATGATCCCCTATTGCCCGGGGGCCCCATGAGTTGTCAGTCTGCCCCTGCTCCAGATCTTGGAAGTCAGCAGAGCTTCTGCTCATTTACTATCATCCAATCTTGTGCAAGCAAAAATGCTGTTTATTTTTACTTTCCTTGCATATAATTGGGTATTCTCTGCAAAGTAAAGCTTTGCCTCATTTACTAAGCTCTGGAGCAAATGCACTTGCAAAGTGTACAGTCTATTTGCCATTTGTCCAAAATTCAAATCGAATGCAAATCTGCATCGAATTCGAAAACAGAATCGAATTTGAAAACCAGTTCGAACTATAAACATATAGCTGGCTATAGCTGATTTCCTTCAAAGACACTGGGGTTTATTTATTAACTGGTTAATATTTATTGAACTAACCTCAGCTTGTTCAATTAGGCTTTGGCAATAAAATCTGAAAGCTGATTGCTTTTTGCAGAAGTGAGATCATTTTGCACTTTACAGCTTTAGTAAACCCCAATGCATTCAGCCGGCCACACCTGGGCCAAATTTCTGAACAATTTTTATGTTAAAAATTGTAATTATGAATTATTGTTTTGAATTGCAAATTTAAAAAAAACCCAGAAAAATCTCTTATCAATGATGGGAGAATCGTGCGAGAAATATAATTGAAAAAGAAATGTGCATGAGCTGTGACCTGGAAAGAAAAGAAGGTTCCTGGCCATGAAATGTATTTTCCATAACAATATGAGGTGAAATGGAAGGCATGGTTGATTAAATTTCAAAATCAATGGTGGCACCATCGGATTACAAAACACATGATATTTTTTGACAAATTGTTCAGAATTTGACCCATGTATTAGTGTTAGAATAATAGCCGTCTTCCAAAATTTTAATTTCGAAAACAATAGAATAGAACAAAACTAAACAGAATAGAACAGAAAACATAGAATAGACTAGAATAAATATAGTTGTCTTTGGAAATTCAACTTTTGAAAAGAAAAGAATAGAATAAAGCAGAATATAATAGAATAGAGTAAATGAAAATAAAAGCGTAGAATAAAACAGAATAGAAAAAAAGAAATAGAATAGAAAAGAATAGAGTACAAAATAAAAGAAAAGAATAGAAAAAAAAATAGAATAGAATAAAATAAAATAAAATAGAAATAAATATAACCATCTTCTGAAATTTGAATTCTGAATTGAATAGAACTTGCTATTCTTCACAATGAATTAAATAAATTCAATATCCATTAGAATAAAATCAAATCTGGTTGAAAATGAATAAACTAAACTAAATTAATTTTGTTATGAATGCAACAAAACAAAATCAGTAACTTCTATCTGAAACAAAATTATTTTTTTCATTCTGCGCATGTCTGTTATTACCCTTTTAGCTGAAGAGGCACAGAGCAGGGATGCAAATATGCTGCTGCAAGAATTATAGTCCCTGTTATCTTTGTTGGGCTGCACAGCTCTGCAAGCGCCCCATAACTGTGTGCAGTGCATGTGGTTGTGGTGCTCTAGTATGTGGATCAGTGGGTGAAAACAGGCAGTAGAAAGGTGATGCAATGCCTCCTTAGTGCATGTCAAATGCTCTCTGAGTCACTCTTCAGAGTATTAACAAGCTCTAAATACACATATGGAAGAAAAATATATTTGAAATATAATTTAAAAGTATTCTTCCCAAATATATTGACATATATTTGAAATGCTACAATTCTGGCCATATGTAATATATTTCAAAATATATTTCAATACATTATATATATATATATATATATATATATATATATATATATATATATATATATATATACTGTATATATATATACTGCATGTTGAAATGTGTTTTTTATATATTGCAAAATATTTTTAAAAATATACATTTTTAAATATATTCTTCAGATTTTTTTTTAACTTAAAAAAGTCATTTTAACATATTTTTACATATATTTGTAAATGCATTCCAAAAATGTAGATCTGTATTTTTAAAGACATAAAGTATATTTGAAATGTATTTTTAAACATATTTTTCATATATTTTGTAATAAAAACGCATTTCAACATGCAGTATATATATATATATATATATATATATATATATATCTTAGATTGTAAGCTCCAAGGAGCAGGGCCTTCCTAACCCTGTTGTATTGAACTGTATTGTTGCTGTATTGTCTCTCTTTATATTGTAAAGCGCTGAGCAAACTGGCGCTATATAAATCCTATATAATAATAATAATAATTTTATATATATCTATATATATATATATATATAGATATAGATATAGATATATATATATATATATATATATCTATTGAAATATATTTTGAGATATATTGAATATGGCCAAAATTGTAGCATTTCAAATATATGTCAATATATTTGGGAAGAATATTTTTAAAATGTATTTCAAATATATTTTTCTTCCATGTGGGTACTCTTTTTCTTTCGGGGAAAATGCTGCTTTCTTCTTTGAAACTCCAGTGCTATGTGCTGGCAGAGCTGAGTAGCAGTCACACCCCACATCCTCACACAGACTTGTATTACAGAGAAGAGGAGGGGGCATGTCTAACCAGGTCTGTTACTAAGAGCTGATTACTGAGGGCACTGGTCCTAATTCTGGTTCCTATTGGACTGCACAGCCATACTTATACACCCTGCATATATGCTGTAATGTGAGACTGAAGGTAAGCCTAGAAAAATGGAGGTCATTAGTACAATGTCTATCTGACTGTACAATATATATACAGTACCTATGCAATGTTAATTAGGTTTAAATATTTATGCAATTCAATTACTGAAGGCAGCCAAATTGAAATACATCCTGCCTTTTGTGTCATGTAAACCATATTATTATATGCTGACACACTGCATTTTGCCATTTACTTTAGATACTTGTCAGGGTCAAACTTGTCTGGCAATTACCTGTGTTACAGAACATTATCCGAGTTTAAAAATCTATTATTGGCTGTTGAGACTCATCAGACACATCCCTCTGATTGCCAGCGTGGCTTGCCAACTGTTTTCTGCTAAGAGGGCAACACAGCAAAACCTTAAACTACAGAGCCTTCCATCACAGTACATAGATCATTACTTACCAGAATGATCTGGTTCAGCACTACAAAGTTTAATTGGTTATTTATTTCATATTTCAGGTACTTATATAGCGCCATCAATTTACACAGCACTTTACATATATATTGTACATTCACATCAGTCCCTAACCCTCAAGGGGTGTACAATCTAAGGTCCCTAACTCACATTCATACATACACATTCTAGGGCCAATATAGACAGGAGCCAATTAACCTAACAACATGTCTTTGGAGTGTGGGAGGAAACTGGAGTACACGGAGGAAACCCACGCAGACACAGGGAGAACACGCAAACTCCAGGCAGGTGATGCCGTGGTTGGGATTCAAACCAACGACCCGTGCACTGCCAGGTGGAAGTGCTAACTATTTAGCCACTGTGCTGCCCACAGGTTATAAAATGAACACAAAGGAAAGCTGGTTCCTCCAAACAAAAAGAGCTGTTAATTAGAAAAAAAAAAAGTTTGAAACAAAAAACACGTTAGAAGTCACTGCTAAGTAAACAGAATTATTAAATGTTATGACAGCTACCAGCTACAGGTTCTCTTGTCGTAGCAATTAAAGACTGAAAAGGGTAGTGGTAAAGAGACGTTGGCACCCTAAACATGAAATTAACTAAAGGCATTTTTTTTTTCGCCTTTCTACTGAAAGTATAATTCCCATTAACCTAAAGGAAACATTATGATGGACTTAAAGTGTTACTAAGCCCAGGACCCTGCTTTCACTATATCTGGTCTCCCCGGACCCTGCTTTCACTATATCCGGTCTCCCCGAACCCTGCATTCACTATATCTGGTCTCCCCGGATCCTGCATTCACTATATCTGGTCTCCCCGGACCCTGCTTTCACTATATCTGGTCTCCCCGGACCCTGCATTCACTATATCTGGTCTCCCCGGATCCTGCATTCACTATATCTGGTCTCCCCGGATCCTGCATTCACTATATCTGGTCTCCCCGGACCCTGCTTTCACTATATCTGGTCTCCCCGGATCCTGCATTCACTATATCCGGTCTCCCCGGACCCTGCATTCACTATATCCGGTCTCCCCGGACCCTGCATTCACTATATCCGGTCTCCCCGGACCCTGCATTCACTATATCCGGTCTCCCCGGACCCTGCATTCACTATATCCGGTCTCCCCAGACCCTGCATTCACTATATCCGGTCTCCCCGGACCCTGCATTCACTATATCTGGTCTCCCCAGACCCTGCATTCACTATATCTGGTCTCCCCGGACCCTGCATTCACTATATCCGGTCATCCTGGACCCCGCATTCACTATATCCACTCTCCCCGGACCCTGCATTCACTATATCCAGTCTCCCCGAACCCTGCATTCACTATATCTGGTCTCCCCGGACCCTGCATTCACTATATCCGGTCTCCCCGGACCCTGCATTCACTATATCCGGTCTCCCCGGATCCCGCATTCACTATATCTGGTCTCCCTGGACCCTGCATTCACTATATCCGGTCTCCCACAGTACACTGAACATGGAAATGCAATTATTTTAGTAAATATAAACTGCTAAATACCTTTTCCCATCAGAAGTTACAGCAGTCTTCAGCAGAGCACTGGTTACAGCTTGTAGGAGGAGTTTTCTTTTTGCTCTAGGAGGATGTGAAGCTCTTGACCCTCTGTCTGTACTGTGCTGATTCTTGGCCCTGTGCTGATCACATGCACTCTGTTGGGTGTTGGGTCTCCCATTAACGTAAACAGGCCAATCACTCAAGACTGCAATGTCCTGCTGGCTGGGTTGAGCTTTTTCCCATTGTACAATGCCTTGAGCTGCCTGGATTAGAGAGGCCTCTCAAGGCAAGGTGTTCTACTGAAAGTATAATTCCTGCTAACTTAAAGGAAACATTATGAAGAACTTAAGTGTTGGATATCCCAATAATTTAAAGGGAACATCATCATGGACCTAGATGTCGGGTCTCCTGTTAATTTAAGCAGGTCAATCACTCAGGACTGAAACATCCTGCTGGCTGAATAGAACATTGGCCTCTTGTTCAATGCCTGGAGCTACCTGGATTAGAGAGGTCTCTCAAGGCAAGGCATTCCCATAAGAGTAAAACTCGCATTAACTTAAAAGGAACATTATCGCTGACCTATGTGTTGGGTCTCCTAGTAACTTAAGCAGGCCAACCACTCAGGGCTACAGCATCCCACTGGCTGGGTAGAGCATTGGACACTTATTCAGTGCCTGGAGCTCCCTGCATAAGAGATGTCTCTGAAGACAAGGTGTTCCCCTGACAGTATAACTCCCAATAACTTTAAGTTTTGGATCTCCTGTTAACCTAAAAAGAACATTATGATGGACTTATGTGTTCAGTCTCCTGTTAACTTAAACAGACCAGCTGCTCAGGCCTGCAACATCCCACTGGCGGGGCAGTGCATTGTTCCTTTTTACAGTGCCTGGAGCTACCTACTGTATGTTAGATCTCTCAAGACAAGGTGTTCACCAGACAGTCTACTATTTTGGGGATGAGCCATCAAACTTGGGTTCAAGGTCTCTGAACCCTCCCATGTCTGAAATGTTCTAGACATCCTTGAAGGAATCCAAGACGTAGACAAACCTGCTGGAGGGGTGGACTAGAGACATGCTATAAGGATGTATAAATCTCAGAACTGGATGAAAAAAAACTACAAAACCTCTGGCAAGTAAAACAGTCTCCTTATATGTATTTTATCTGTGTGTTTAGCTGTTCGGCAGGGGTTCAGCTTCCGCGTTATCAAAATTAAAATGGTACTATCACAATGAACATCAAACTATCACGTCTAATGCTGTTGATACAATATCTACATTTTCTCACACCAATCTTCATGATGTAAAAACATTTTCAATGAAAATCTTTTGCTGAAAAAAGTCTAACACTAACAATCTCTTCTGAACCCATTTTCAGCTTTTCTGCACCTAATTAAAGGAAGTCTGTCTCTTGCCTTCATCCTTATGTGCAAACTCTTTGCACCCACTCACACATAACAGCTATAAAGAACGATATGAAACGCAGATTAAAGGTAAATTGAGTGGACTTCCTGACCAGCAAAGCCATGTTGTATCCTCAATAGCGTTTCCCCGATTGATCTTCCTCTCAGCCTGGAGTTGCCCCTTAACAATAAGCTTGGCTCCAGTTGAAAGAAATGTCTCGGTCATCATAATGTGAGATTTCAATCGAGGCAGCTACAGAAAGCTGTTCATATCAGCCTTGTCGTCAGCCACCTGGAAAAAGGAGCCTCAAAGGTAATGAATGGAGTTATTTTTTTCACAGAAAAGGAATTTACTGACACACAGAAGCTTTTTACAAAAAAATTCAGAAGAGAGGAGCCCTGTCTGTAAGAGAAAATGGTCTTCCACATCAGAGATTTCTTCAGAGCCTTTCATTTTTCTACTGCAGCTCATCCATGTTTTTTTTTCAGTGGCAGTCCCAATTACCAGTCAACAAGAGATCTTGGAATAACTATGAGGTTCTGCTTGGCCCTAAAACCAAGGAAAAGTACAATGGACCTTCTATTGAGTCTCCTTTTTTTATTAATTACACTGTTCAACAGGTAAAAAGTTTTGGGCATAAAATTAGCTAATCTTACATAATTTTGGGGTGCTGAAATGAAAATGACCCTAAAAATGTTGATTGGCTCTAGTTTCCATGATATATTCACCCATCTAATGACGTAAGCCATTCAAAATTATGATGCAACTTCAGCTGCATATTGCGCAATTGATACTGGTGACCAATAGAAAATTGCATGTATACTGAGATGATGCAATATGAGCCTTTAATTGCATCACTTCACTGCATAAAAGCTGCAGTATCTGTAGCTGATTGTAGTTCGACAGCGTCTTTACATTTCGTTTTATGCTTATATAGGCTACTCAGTAATGCCTCGAACTTGTGTGAATAAAGCAGATAATTTCTGCTATATCTGCGGTGAAATAACTTTTATCTCACAAAAAAGGAGGATAACAGGAATGATTAAGAAAGCCTACAACTTGTATTTTGGCTGCAAGATAGGAGACCAGGACAAGAGCTGGGCACCACATATATGCTGCAATTCTTGTGGGACGGCACTGGAGCAATGGTTGAATGGAAAATGCCTTTCGCTGTGCCAATGATTTGGAGAGAGCCAACAGATCATGTTAGTAATTGTTACTTTTGTATGGTGCCTCCAATTGTAAAAGGGCTAAATAAGAAGAAAAAGTTATCTGTGCACTATCCAAATATTCCATCGGCAATACGTCCAGTTCCTCATGGAGAGGGGCTACTAATTCCTAAAGCACCAGAATCCTTCGTGGTTGAGTCAAGTGAGGAAGAACCTGAAGCGTGTAGTCACGTGCAGTTGTAAGAGATAGCCCTTTCCTCGAATACAAGAGAAAAGCCAAGAGAAGCAAAACCGACACAAACTGAAGACAAAACTAGTGAGAATCCTAAGTATTAAAATGATTCAACTTAGCTTATGGCTATAATTTTTCTTGGTAATCCTATGCAATATATTATGCCATTTAGGCTTTGTTATGCAGTCAATATCACTTGCTTTATATTTGTGGAAAGACATCTATCTATATAATTATTGTGCATTATGTAGTTATTACGCCTATAGTAGAAAACTTTCCGTTTACAGAAAAACTAGAGCCAATTGACAAATTTCATTGTTATATTTGAACTCATAATGTGAAATTCATTAAGAAATGGATCCTTTTGTTTCCAAAACTGGCAAAAAATAAAAATTTGTTGAACAGTGTTATTGCTGTCACCCCAAGAATGGTCCCCTTAGCAAACTCCGATCTTTGCTGAATTTTGGTTCATACATTCTTCATTTATGCATTGACACTGCATTTAGTTTTTATTTTATTATTATCATTTAATTTAGTAAATAAATTTTTCTGCAGTAAAATAAATTATATTAGATGCAGATCTGATCCTTTTTTTCAAATACCTACTATAAGCTTACTTCCGTGTGGCCTATTAACAATTTGACCTCTGGAAGGTTTTACCCCATTCATGACCAGGACACTGAGCAGCATTAACTGGCAATTGCTCGATCATGCAACACTGTACCCAAATTAAATTTATATAATTTTTACACAAATGGAGCTTTCTTTTGGTGGTATTTGATCACCACTGGGTTTTTTTTACATTTTTTTATTATATAAATGAGAAAAGACTGAACATTTTCGAAAAAAACCTAGTAAGTGTATATTAATTTGTTTGTTTGAAAGTTATAGGGGTTAATTTACTAAAGGCACATAGACTGTACACTTTGCGAAGTGCAGTTGCATTCTGCAAGAACAGTTGCTCCAAAACTTAGTAAATGAGCAGAAGCTCTGCTGAATTCCATCACCCAATCATGTGCAAGCAAAAATGCAGTTTTTTTATTTTCCTTGCATGTGATTGGGTATTCTTTGCAGGGTGAAGATTTACCTCATTTACTAAACTCTAGAGAAATTGCTCTTGCAGAGTGCAACTACACTTTGCAAAGTGCAGTCTATTTGCCTTTAGTAAATCAACCCCATAGCACCTACAAATGATGGTATATGTGCTGGAATTTACACTTCTATGATGCTACTGTATCAGGGGTGGACTGACAACCCATGGGGCCCCCAGGCAATAGGGGATCATGGGGTCCCTGTGTCCTTGCCCAAATTCAAAAAAGCCTATGAAAAAGGTACCAGGGGCATCTCATGGGGCCCCCTACTTACCCCGGGCCCTCGGGCAGTGCCCGAGTTTCCAAATGGTCAGTCCGTCTCTGTACTGTATACTGGTAAGGGCGGTGATCAGCGACCTATAGTGGGACTTTGATAGTGTGTTGGTCAATCTGGCGCTAACAGACACTGGCTGGAACGAACAGTAAGGGTTTGATTTACTACAGGCAAATAGACTATGCACTTTGCAAAGTGCAGTTGCATTCTACAAGAGCAGTTACTCCAGAGCATAGTAAATGAGTAGAAGATCTGTCAACTTCCATCATCCAATCATGTGCAATTTTCCTTGCGTGTGATTGGATATTCTTTGCAAAGTGTAGCTTTACCTCATTAGTAAGCTCTGGAGCAACTGCACTTTGCACAGTGCACAGTCTATTTGCCTTTAGAAACTCAAACCCCACAGTCTCAGTCCCTCTTCTGGCTCAAGGATTTGTCTAGGAATATCTTTTTTTGTTGCATTATTGAAAACTTGAACTTGGATGGGTGCAGTGGGTGACCATGGGAAACTGCAGCAACATTAAAGTGGACCTTCACCCTCTTCCACTACTTCCCTCCACTCCACCCCCTTCCCCTCTTTCCATCCTCTATATGTATCGTGCTGTTCTTTTTTTTTTTTTTTACCTTTTTTAAGTAAAAATGTCCATCCCTGTCTCCCCATGCTCGTCATTTGCCTTAGATGAATGGCATGCACACTGCCCACTTTGTCTACCAGGATATGTACATCACATATCCCAGGAGGCATAGCTTTCCATTCGGGAAGGTGGAGGGGACGGCATGAGAGGAGGTCGGTGAGACAATGCTGGATCTGCCGGATAGGTGAGTATCTGAAGTGTGCAGATACAATCTTAAGGTATGTGGGGGTGAAAAAAAAATTGCGGGGATTGGGTGGAGATCCACTTTAAGTAGTAACTTGAGGACACCTGTCTCCTTCTTCAAGTTTCCTAGTACAGTCCTTGCAGCAGCAAATAATGGACTGACCTGCATAGGGACACCACTTTTGATCACAAGCTGGCTCTGATGCAAGAGGGATAGCAGCAGCACACTGTCAGTCACTGGGATCTCACACATCGGTCTGTACTAACTAATGTCCCTGGATAGTTGAATGCCTCCTTCCCAGGGGCGGACTGACCAGTTGGAAACTCGGGTACTTCCCGAGGGCCCGGGGTCAGTAGGGGGCCCCATGAGATGCCCCTGGTACCTTTTTCATAGGCTTTTTTGCGTTTGGGCAAGGACACAGGGGCCCCATGATCCCCTATTGCCCGGGGGCCCCATGAGTTGTCAGTCCGCCCCTGCTTCTTCCAATATCAGCAAGACATTTTTCCAGCAACCCTTAGCGCCGGGAACATCTCCTCCTGGACAAGAACCCCTCTGCTCCAGGTATCAACCTTGAGACCTCCCAGCCACCTTCTGGGCACTCTCCCCAAGGGATTGGCTGGAACCACATAAATATTCAGACTGCTGATTTGACTTCCAGGCTAGCCCACTACTTTCCAGAAGCAAAGGGGAAGCAGTCATACCTGCAACCAGTTAGACATACAACTGCCTAAAAAAATCACAAGCTGCTCAAATGATTACATTAGAGCTAAACAACTATATTTTCATGGCTTAACTAGCAATCTAACTAGGAGGGTGCTACTCTTAATTTCAGCTACCATAAGTACATGGATGTGACTTGGTATCAGGGGCGGACTGACAACTCATGGGGCCCCCGGGCAATAGGGGATCATGGGGCCCCTGTGTCCTTGCATAAACTCAAAAAAGCCTATGAAAAAGGTACCAGGGGCATCTCATGGGGCCCCCTACTGACCCCGGGCCCTCGGGCAGTGCCCGAGTTTCCAAATGGTCAGTCCGCCCCTACTTGGTATCATCCTTGCCCTGGGCATTGGACGAACCTGTCCTGGTACTGGTTAAGATACATCTTAACCATGTATTTACCCATATGTCTGAAGTTCAGCTTTAAAGGGAATCTGTTATAAGGGGAAATACTGGAGCTAGCAGAGCTGGGCAACCCATAATAGATACTCCAGTTTTTTTCTTTGAACTCAAACTTTAAGAAAGCCTGTGACGGAATGTTTTAGATTTTCCATTCCACTCACATAAAAGGGCATGCATAAGGTAGAACCCCAAGCAACTATCTTTGTTCCTTAATTATATTTTGGTGAAAAAAATAATTGCCTGGACCTCAGCCTCCCCTCGTGTCCTCACTGTCAGGTGTCTGAGACATCTGCTGCTCTTGGTGGACTTAAATAGGATCAGTGTCTTCTAAAACGCAGCTTTTCCACGGCATAAAATAATCAGTACAGCAATTAAACATTACAAGGTTTGCAGAAATAGCTCCAACGCTTTCTGGGAACCGGCTTAATAGACTGACATGTCATCTGTAACCTTTTTTTAATTAGCAAACTATTTATTTTCTCCATCAAGGTGCGCATATTAATGAACGAGACACAAAGTAAAAATTCTGTACGTGTCGTATAGAAAAATGGTGCCCCGACTCTAAAACGTCTAAAAAAAAAAAGGTTTGTTTTGGATGTAGCAACCAATGGAATGTCTGAATCAATTTTCTTGTACCAAAAGTTTTATTAAACATGGTGAAAGAAACATACAAACCATCACAAATCATATGATACAAAGCGACATCAGGCAACAGAGGACAAGGAAACACCATACAGAAACACAGGAATACACATAGAAGGCCCACACAGGGGTCCAGATAACACATTTAAAAACAGAGGGCTGCGGAGCCCACAATCACGTTATAAAATATATAAGATACATTCCAGAAAGGCATCAAAAAACACATAGAGAGCCTCGCCTTCTTGAGGAAATATTTTCCCTGAGAATCATAGAACTATCAGATAACAACAACAAATGGTAATCAATTGGTCTATTTCAAACAAACCATGTGGAAGAAGAGAGAAAGAAAAAAAAAGTATGAGAAAATCCAGAGAGGACCAAGGGGTCAAGAACCTCTGAGCCCCCCAATCCAGAAAAGACAGAAAAAAAGAGGAAGAGAACAGAGGGAAGAAAGAAGCAGACCAGCAAAAGAAAAGAAGTTTGCCTGGGGGGAGAGCCGGGAGACATGACCCCCACATAGGGGGAATGAAGGGGCAAATCCCAACACATCAAAGATTAGTGAGCTTTGTGGTAAAGCTGGAAACCGGGTGATAGGCCACCCAAGGTTCTTCGCCTTCTTGATGAAATATTTTCCCTGAGAATCATAGAACTATCAGATAACAACAACAAATGGCAATCAATTGGTCTATTTTAAACAAACCATGTGGAAGAAGAGAGAAAGAAAAAAAAAGTATGAGAAAATCCAGAGAGGACCAAGGGGTCAAGAACCCCAGAGCCCCCCAATCCAGGAAAGACAGAAAAAAAGAGGAAGAGAACAGAGGGAAGAAAGAAGCAGACCAGCAAAAGAAAAGATGTTCGCCTGGGGGGAGAGCCGGGAGACATGACCCCCACATAGGGGGAGTGAAGGGGCAAATCCCAACACATCAAAGATTAGTGAGCTTTGTGGTAAAGCTGGAAACCGGGTGATAGGCCACCCAAGGAATATATTTCTTGAGGAAATATTTTCCCTGAGAATCATAGAACTATCAGATAACAACAACAAATGGTAATCAATTGGTCTATTTTAAAAAACCATGTGGAAGAAGAGAGAAAGAAAAAAAAGTATGAGAAAATCCAGAGAGGACCAAGGGGTCAAGAACCCCAGAGCCCCCCAATCCAGGAAAGACAGAAAAAAAGAGGAAGAGAACAGAGGGAAGAAAGAAGCAGACCAGCAAAAGAAAAGATGTTCGCCTGGGGGGAGAGCCGGGAGACATGACCCCACATAGGGGGATTGAAGGGGCAAATCCCAACACATCAAAGATTAGTGAGCTTTGTGGTAAAGCTGGAAACCGGGTGATAGGCCACCCAAGGTTCCTCGCCTTCTTGAGGAAATATTTTCCCTGAGAATCATAGAACTATCAGATAACAACAACAAATGGTAATCAATTGGTCTATTTTAAACAAACCATGTGGAAGAAGAGAAAAAGAAAAAAAAAGTACGAGAAAATCCAGAGAGGACCAAGGGGTCAAGAACCCCAGACCCCCCCAATCCAGAAAAAGTCAGAAAAAAAAATAGGAAGAGAACAGAGGGAAGAAAGAAGCAGACCAGCAAAAGAAAAGAAGTTCGACTGGGGGAGAGCTGGGAGACATGACCCCCACATAGGGGGATTGAAGGGGCAAATCCCACACATCAAAGATTAGTGAACTTAGTGGTAAAGCTGGAAACCAGGTGATAGGCCACCCAAGGTTCCTCGCCTTCTTGAGGAAATATTTTCCCTGAGAATCATAGAACTATCAGATAACAACAACAAATGGTAATCAATTGGTCTATTTTAAACAAACCATTTGTTGTTGTTATCTGATAGTTCTATGATTCTCAGAGGTGATTTGGCTCCTGTCTAAATTGTCCCTAGTATGTGTATGTATGAATGTAAGTTAGGGACTTCAGATTGTATGCCCCTTGAGGGTTAGGGACTGATGTGAATGTACAATATATATGTAAAGCGCTGTGTAAATTGATGGCGCTATATAAGTACCTGAAATAAATAAATAAAATAAATCTTATATATATATACAGTTGTGTCCAAAATTATTCAACCCCCAATGCTGTAAAGGGGTTTAGGGACTATAGTGTACATTTGGAATTGTATTCAGAATCAAATCCTACAAGGACGTTGTAACTACCCAAATGCAACTAAAATGACATCAATTGTTTATGTAATACAGTAGTAAATGGTTCTTATGTGGTTTCTTCATTGCCACAATTATTCAACCCCTTAAAGACTACCACTCTGAAGAACAGAGGTTCATACAGGTGCTTTCCATCAGGTATTGAAAACACCTGTGGATGTCACCGAGCAGCAATCAAGCATAATAAGCACCAATTAGGCAGCTTTAAAATGACTGTGATACTCAGCTCCTTCTAGACATTTACTGGTGTGGTTACAAACATGGTGAAGGCAAGAGAATGGTCCAGGAAGACAAGAGAAGAGGTGATTTCTCTTCACAGGAAGGGCAATGGCTATAAGAAGATTGCAAAGATGTTAAACATACCAAGAGACACCTTAGGAAGCATCATTCGCAAATTCAAGGCAAAGGGCACTGTTGAAACGCTACCTGGTCGTGGCAGAAAGAAGATGCTGACTTCGACTGCTGTGCGCTACCTGAAGCGTAGAGTGGAGAGAAGTCCCCGTGTGACTGCTGAGGAACTGAGAAAAGATTTGTCAGATGTGGGTACAGAAGTTTCAGCCCAGACAATAAGACGCACACTGCGTAATGAAGGCCTCCGTGCCAGAACTCCCAGGCGTACCCCCTTGCTGTCTCCAAAGAATAAGAAGAGTCGACTGCAGTATGCCAAAAGCCATGTGGACAAACCACAAAAGTTGTGGGATAGTGTTCTGTGGACTGATGAAACAAAATTAGAACTGTTTGGGCCCATGGATCAACGCTATGTTTGGAGGAGGAAGAACAAGGCCTATGATGAAAAGAACACCTTGCCTACTGTGAAGCATGGTGGAGGGTCAATCATGCTTTGGGGCTGTTTTGCTTCTGCAGGTACAGGGAAGCTTCAGCGTGTGCAAGGTACCATGAATTCTCTTCAGTACCAGGAGATATTGGATGGAAACGTGATGCAGTCCGTCACACACCTGAGGCTTGGGAGACGTTGGACCTTTCAACAGGACAATGATCCCAAGCATACCTCCAAGTCCACTAGAGCATGGTTGCAGAGGAAAGGCTGGAACATTTTGGAGTGGCCATCGCAGTCACCAGACTTAAATCCGATTGAGAACCTCTGGTGGGACTTAAAGAAAGCAGTTGCAGTGCGCAAGCCTAAGAATGTGACTGAACTGGAGGCCTTTGCCCATGAAGAATGGGCAAAGATACCCGTAGATCGCTGCAAGACACTTGTGTCAAGCTATGCTTCACGTTTAAAAGCTGTTATAACTGTAAAAGGATGCTGTACTAAGTACTAAGATTGAATGTCACTTGGGGGTTGAATAAAACTGATAATGCTGTGAGCACAGAAAAGACATTTGTGGTTATTTCATTATAACTGTTATGTTATATTTGTCTGACCTACAAGTGCCTCTTTAATGTAAATGTAAGCAAGATGACTGAATGATCAAAAGCAATGTCAAACTGGCCAAAACACTCAATTTCAGTGGGGGTTGAATAATTTTGGACACAACTGTATGACCAAACCATTAAGTGAGGTCATATAAAGCATGTGTCCCTTTATTTGGTCTATGATGAGATGGGATTGCTTTCCAAAGCATCTGGGTCCCCTTCACTCCTCTAGTTGTCCTCCACCATCGCTTCAAATGCCAAGAAAAATAATCAAAACATAGAGCTTTTTCCTTTATAAAAAGCATTTATTTAATATAAGCTGTATTCCACTCACATGTGTAATATAATAAAGCGCTTTACACAAAGATCAATTGCTTCAAAGCCTGAACAGCCTGCTGATATCTTTTCCTCTGTCAGTCGAGCGTCATGACGTCATAGCCCCTCCCCTACGGCTTCATCAGAGGGAAATGATTGGATGGCATGGTGCTCATTCATTTTATACAGGGACCACCTTAGCGCCATTTTGTTGTAGTCTGTATGGCGGTGGCCATATTCCTTTAGCTTACTCTGTATTGGATTGGTATTGCTGTAATATTACTGCTTCCACGTTTAATTTATAGCCCTTATTGGTATTTTCTGGACTGTATTAATGGTGCTATGCAATCAATTACATATAATAAAATCAAATATTACTGACTGAGCCCATATATGTAATATTAGATATCGATATACAGTATATTATGATACCTCCATCTATGCGCTTGTCATGGTATGGACTACTACCCTAAATGCAACTGGCATAATTTGGACAGCATACAATCATATGCAATAAAACATATACATACATATGGGTGTGATTACATCATTTAGAATTAAAAATCCTAAAGAATTTAAATAAAATTACAAAAAATAAAAAAAAAACACCAAAAACATTGGTGCCAACTGAAACTTTTCCAGCAGAATGGGATTCCTACTACTGTTACCTTTGGCCTTTGACATTCAGAGAGAGTTGTCCTTGCCCATAGACACTTTTGCCAATTGTTAACCTCCACTATTTCAAGTCTGCCTTTCATCTTGTGCTTTAAAGCGGACCCTGCACTAATTCACTACCAGCAAAAGGAATTGTTATATCTTTCTTTTCCTCCTATTATTTTTGTGCTACCATATTGAGGAACTATTATCTACACCTTAATTCAATTTCATACCAACTGGGCCCCAACAAGCGCGCAAAAGAGTCTATAGAATTTTTAAAGGGACATTGATCAATTATAACTGAGAGCTCTCTTCACTTCACATTTAATCTGTCATCTAGATCAGAGTACCCACAGTGAGCTTACCTGTTTGATAGTTCTTCTTGCTCACTGGAAGGTTCAATAGTCTCCTCAGATTGGAGGCATTGGATTATTTCTGAAAGCAGGCCTGCTAACAGTTATGGGTATTTCACTGTGTATGTCATTTTTACTTAAAATTGACAAGAGTGATTATCTTTGCTACATATACCCATGTTATTCTGTTTTTTTGACCACGTTAAATTCAATGCCAGTATAAACTTCATATTAGTTTATAATACCTTGTGTGTCAGTCCATTTTACAGTTGTGGTTTATTGTGGTCACAAGAGTATGGTGGTGTAGGCAAAGGTCGGATTTTCAAAAGGAGGGCCAGATTGACAGGGAACCCAAAAATTATGAAGCAACCCTTAGGGGGGTTGTGCTACAAAGATAATTCAAAGCAATATACAAGCATGTGTGATTTCTTCCCAGATTGGGTACCTTGGCTGAGGCCCCAACTACAGGCACCTAATCAGATTGGTGAAAATGCTTGATACCACAAAGCCCTAGAGGACATCACATGAAATAAAGCTCTCATCCTGGCTCTTTGGAAGAACAACACTGCTTTTGTTGGTAATCCTTTTTAACTTTTAGACATTTGGAGAGCCAGACACACACAGTTGTACAGTCTTAATTTTTTTCTTTTCTTTAGCAGGATTTGTATCCCAGAATGCACTGATGCGCCAAGCTTCGCATTCTCTCTAATTAGAGCTCCAATTGTGGGAGATGTCACTCTTAGACTTCTCTCTGAGTGTTTTCAGGGGATATTGACAGGTCTAAAGCGTAGTAATTAGTGTTATTTTCAATAGAAAGATAGAAAACATGCTAAATATTTAGGTAGAGTGGAAGTCTTTCATTACAAGTAAACAATGTGCATTATCTATCTTGTTACCTGAAAGCACTTATTATCTGAACACTTGAGCCTGGGTGATCATAGATGAACAGGATTCTCGCTGAGAAGAAAAGACATCTGCCCACCTGCTCTTCGATTGCTGGAATTCCTAAATACTCCTCAAGAAGTATCCTTCTCTCCAGGGGCGGACTGACAACTCATAGGGCCCCCGGGCAATAGGGGATCATGGGGCCCCTGTATCTTTGCCCAAACTCAAAAAAGCCTGTGAAAAAGGTACCAGGGGCATCTCATGGGGCCCCCTACTGACCCTGGGCCTTGGGCAGTGCCTGAGTTTCCAAATGGTCAGTCCGCCCCTGTATGTAACGCATATCTGCGGTGGCCAAAAGGGTAGGCTTTAGCGCCCGCACACTGCACATGGGCGGCACAGCTTTCTGTGCTGAGAGCAACTTGAATTTTGTACACTTTTTCACTAAAATGTTATTGAATTTACATAGGAGACCAAAGTTCCCCCGATGTGATATAATTTTGCTGCAACAGGTTCACCTTAATGGCCAAACAAGAAAAACACCCCCTGTGCTCAAGAGCAATGCATTGGCACCATGGAACTGTTGAACGGCCTAGCAGTGGGTCAAAGATGGTACTGGCTGTGCTGCCCTCCGATAAGTTAGGGGAACTTAGAGATGCAATTATAAAAAACATAAAAAAATAGAAAGCACACCCGCCTAGCACATTACCTCAATATTAACTTTATTGGAATAAAATGTAGATGTGTACTCACAAAGAACATGAAATACATGGCATGCCAATCAGACAATACATGGAAGCGACCTCATCCCCTGGATAAGTCCTTTTGGGAAGAGATGATCCAAATGGCTGAAGTGTTTGGAGGGGAGATCCCCTCTTCCTCAGAGCCAATGGACGTGACCTCATCCCCTGGATAAGTCCTTTTGGGAAGAGATGATCCAAACGGCTGAAGTGTTTCAAGGGGCGACCCCGTCTTCCTTAGAGCCAATGGAAGTGACCTCATCCCCTGGAAAGAAAGAATGTGGCAGATTAGCTGGGGCAAGATGAGTTTAGTAAGTAAAATAGCTACTAGAAACAATAACAAGCCAGCCAAATCCAGCACTCATAGTCCACAATGGAAACAAATAGGTATAAATGAAAATAAAAATGATATAAATATAAACAGCGCAAAATATATTATAGTCCATGGATAGATCTGCATCAGAGTGGGGCAGCTGGATCACAATGGAGTGGAACACAAAAAATTGCGGCAGCACCTCGCCAAGGATATGGGGAATCCAGTGGTGTATTTAGGTTTTTTGCTGCCATTGGCAAAACAAAAATCAGACACCCCCCCGCCTGACATTTTGACCAACAACACCCCTGCCCCCCCCACCCGGAGAGAAAGTCACTCACCTTTACAGCTCTGGACATCCCTGGGAACGAAAGTTGGGCTCTGCATACACCATCAAGCCTTTCTGGTCTCCCACCTGGTCTCCGTGGTGCATGTGTCCATTCTTCCAGGGGGCAGTGCTGTCCCCCTGAAAGATTCCGCCCTAGGCAACTGCCTTGTTTGCCTTGTGGTAAATATGCCCCTGGGGGAATCCCTCATGGACATGCAAAAGAAAAGAGCAGGGCGCCAGATGAATGTGTGATAAAAACAACAATACTTTAATGTAGCACACTTATATTGGAGCAACCTGTGAACAGCTCAACAGATCAAGATGGCTTGCAAATACAGCTCTCTACCTTGAGGATGGATGGACATCCACTGTGAGACTTAGAAAGGGTCCGCTCCTGGGTGTGGACTGTGATCAGCTGTGAGACAGAGGTGCTCCTGGATCACTAACAAGTGTGTTCCAGGATTATCATCATGTGTGTTCCGCGATCACCAGCAAATGTGCTCCATCATCACCAAGAGTTGTGTTCCAGGATCACCAGCAGATATGAGCCACCATCACCACGAGGTGTGTTCCAGGATCACCAGATTACAAACAAAAGGAAGTCAGCACTACAGCAATGTCTGCATGAAAACTGAACTACTCAGCTAGTAGGCTATACCAGCCTTTCTCAACCAGGGTGCCCAGGCACCCTGGGGTGCCTTGAGGTTTCTTCAGGGGTGCCTTGGCAAAATTTCTAAAAAATGCCCAAAACCTGTATACAAGCCAATGGGTGAAACAAGCCAGCCTTTCAGTTACGCAAAACCACAGGTTGTCATTGTGCACCATTACGACCTTCTAGCCGCCGGCGTCCTGACAACCAATGGCATCATCAGTTGATAACGAGGAAGTTGGTTGCCTGCACAGCATCCTAGTTTGACCTTCCCCTGCCCCTCTCTGTCAGTGCTGGAGTCACATTAGCTTAGTGATGGAGAAAAACTGAGGGAGAAGAGAAACATGGGAATACTAGTGTGCAAAAGTGTATTTGCTTTGGAAGAATAAATCACCTCTAATGTTGGGTGTCCTATATGTGTGGATGTTGCTGCCTTATATAAACCTATTAGAATAGTTTTTTCACATTTTAGAATGGGGTGCCTCGGGACTGTCCATCATTTTAAAGGGTGCCTCGGGACTGTCCATCATTTTAAAGGGCGCCTCGGGACTGTCCATCATTTTAAAGGGTGCCTCGGGACTGTCCATCATTTTAAAGGGTGCCTCAGGACTGTACATCATTTTAAAGGGTGCCTCAGGACTGTCCATCATTTTAAAGGGTGCCTCGGGACTGTCCATCATTTTAAAGGGTGCCTCGGGACTGTCCATCATTTTAAAGGGTGCTTCGGGACTGTCCATCATTTTAAAGGGTGCCTCGGGACTGTCCATCATTTTAAAGGGTGCCTTGGGACTGTCCATCATTTTAAAGGGTGCCTCGGGACTGTCCATCAGTTTAAAGGGTGCCCCGGGACTGTGCATCAGTTTAAAGGGTGCCTCGGGACTGTCCATCAGTTTAAAGGGTGCCTCGGGACTGTCCATCAGTTTAAAGGGTGCCTTGCCTGAAAAAAGGTTGAGAAACGAAGGGCTATACTACCTGGTGGCATCTCAATTTCTTATGTTTATAGCCGAACTCCAGTCAGCAAAAAAAATGTACGAAGTCCCCAGAGCAAGGGTTAAGCGCTCAGCAATAATATGTATCTAATTCTTCATTCCTCCAGTGCTCTACTCACACCCGAGCAATCTGCATGTTGACATCCAGGATAATAAAACCTTTCAATGCAAATATTCTCATTTGAAAACCAGTTAGCATGTTACTAACTATTCTTCTATCATATGCCTTTGTATTAGTGTGCGTGGCTCTTTTTTTGGCATTTTGCAATACACAAAGGTTTGATTTCTCATGTAAGCTGACATATATATGGGAAACTTCTTCATCAGCTAAATTATTTAGTGGCCTTTGCGGAAGAAAAAATATTTCCTTCAAAAGATAAATATATTTTGTGCAGTATCAAAGTAAATATTAAATAGGAAATTGCTGAACGTATCAAAAAACCACTAAGTCATTTGCAAAGTGAATTATTTATAACATCAACAAAATAAATGCTTTCCTTTCGAATATATGTTGAGAATAATGGTGGCACAGTCTGTGTATCAGAGGTATCTAATGACAATATGAGGTCTAGGACTAGGTGAAGGACACCTTTACCGCTTTAGTTGCTTGGTTCATAACCACTTGATGACCGGGCTATAGCCGAATGATGGCTACAGTGCTGTCATCTAGTTCTGGGAGGGCGTCATATGACGTCCTCCAGAACCGTGCCTCCAATGTGCCCCCTGGGGCACGCACCCAGAGAGCTCTGTGATCGCTGGGTCCTTAGGACACAGCTGATCACATGACATGGTAAAGGGCCAATCACAGCGCCCTTTTACCACGTGATCAGCTGTGTCCAATGACACACACAGTTGCCGGTTATCGGCTGCACTTTCCTCGCACTGTCATAGCGTGAGGAGAGAAGACAGCCAGAAATCGCCAACTGTATATATACAGCAGGATATCAGTGCAGTCCTAAGGGGACATCAGTGCAGCCCCAACAAATGTCCATCAGTGTAGTCACAGGAGTGTCCATCAGTGCAGTCCCAACAGTATCCATCAGTGCTGCCAGTCATTGTCCATCAGTGCAGTCCCAACAGTGTCCATCAGTGCCGCCAGTCAGTGCTCATCAGTGCTGCCAGTCAGTGCCATCTATCAGTGACCTTCAGTGCCACCTATCAGTGCCCATCAGTGCCACATATCACCGCCCATCAGTGCCACATATCAGTGCAGCCTCATCAGTGCCTCCTAATCAGTGCCATCTATAAGTGCCCATCAGTGCTGCCTAATCAGTCCACCTTATCAGTGCCTCCTTATCAGTGCCTATCAGTGCAGCCTATAAGTGCCCTTCAGTGCTGCCTCATCAGTGCTGCTTCCTCAGTGCCTCCTCATCAGTGCTCATCAGTGCAGCCTAAAAGCGCTCATCAGTGCTGCCTCATCAGTACCCATCAGTGCAGCCTATCAGTGCCCTTCAGTGCTGCATATCAGTGCCCATCAGTGCAGCTTCTTCAACGCACATCAGTGAAGGAGAAAATTTACCTGTTTGCAAAATTGTATAACAGAACACAAAATTTTTGTTTGTTTAACAAAAAATAAAAAACATAGTGGTGATTAAATACCAACTAAAGAAAGCTCCATGTGTCTTAAATAAATGATAAAAATGTCATTTAGGTACAGCGTTGCATGACCGTGCAATAGTCATTCAAAGTGCAACAGCACTGAAAGCTGAAAATTATCCTGGGCAGGAAGGGGGTGAAAGTGCCTGTTAGGCAGTTGGTTAAAGGATTGGGCAATATTCGTAGATATTCAAGTATCAATGAAGGTGACTCTACTGGTCATTTTTTTTTGTTTAGGAATTTAATCATTCCTTTCTATTTTCTTTGATTACAGTTGTCCTGTGAGGGAATTTCCAATGTTGGCTCCAATTTCTTCAAACACCAAGTGTGTGAACTTTTTTTTATTAAAATTCATTTATTGGCACATATTATATACAAATAATTTACTTTGCCTCCGCATAAATACATATGTACATCTTTGTTTTTTTAGAGAGACAATTATATTATAAAAACTGAATTGCACATTTGTTATGCTTGTTTTCTTTATGCTTCTATGATAGCCCTGAAGAAGGGGGAGACAGATCCCCTGAAACTCGTTGGATCGATTTGTTTACCCTTGATGCTCAGAGCACAAACCAAGCCATGAAGTCCAAGGAATTGTCCGTAGACCTCCGGCATAGATCTAGGGAAGGGTACAGAACAATGTCTGCAGCATTGAAGGTCCCAATGAGCACAGTGTCCTCCATCATCCGTAAATGGAAGAAGTTTGGAACCACCAGGAATCTTCCTAGAGCAGTCTGCCCAGCCAAAATGAGTGATCGAGGGAGAAGGGCCTTAGCCAGGGAGGTAACCAAGCACCTGGTGATCACTCTGAAAGAGTTCCAGCATTTCTCTGTGGAGAGAGGAGAACCTTCCAGAAGAACAACCATCTCTGCAGCACTCCACCAATCAGGCCTGTATAACAGAGTGGCCAGATGGAAGTTTGCCAAAAGGCACCTGAGGGACACTCAGACCATGAGAAACAAAACTCTCTGGTCTGATGAAACAAAAATTGAACTCCTTGGCCTGAATGCAAAGCGTCATGTCTGGAGGAAACCAGGCACCGCTCACCACCTGGCCAATACCATCCCTACAGTGAAGTATGGTGGTGGCAGCATCATGCTGTGGGGATGTTTTTCAGTGGCAGGAATTGGGAGACTAGTCAGGATGAATGCAGCAATGTACAGAGACACCCTTGATGAAAACCTGTTCCAGAGCGCTCTGGACCTTAGACTGGGGCGACGGTTCACCTATCAACAGGACAACGACCCTAAGCACACAGCCCACATAACAAAGGAGTGGCTACGGGCCAACTCTGTGAATGTCCTGGAGTGGCCCAGCCAGAGCCCAGACTTGAACCCGATTGAACATCTCTGGACAGATCTGAAAATGGCTGTGCACCGACACTCCCCATCCAACCTGATGGAGCTTGAAAGGTCCTGCAAAGAAGAATGGGAGAAATTGACCAAAATAGGTGTGCCAAGCTTGTAGCATCATACTCAAAACGGCTTGAGGATGTAATTGGTGCTAAAGGGGCTCCAACAAAGTATTGAGCACAGGCTAGGAATACTTATATACATGTGTTTTTAGTTTTAATTTTTTTTTTATAAATTGTAAAGATTTCAAAATGAACTTCTTTCACATTGTGATTATGGGATATTATTTGTAGTATGTTGAGGAAAAAAAATGAATTGAATCCATTTTGGAATCAGGCAGTAACATAACAAAATGTGGCAAAAGTGAAGCGCTGGGAATACTTTCTGGCTGCGCTGTAGTAAACTGTGTTTACTATGCTTCAGTTTATGAAGCTCTGTACAGAGCTATTCCTGTTCATTCATTCTGTGCAGCTGAGGAAAAAGAGACAGAGATTGAGGACTGTGTCCTCAATTCCCTTTTTCTGACCCAAAAGTTGGAACAGGTCTGTTTAGACCCTTGATATTTCACTAAAGCCCCCCCCCCCCCCAACGCGGCTCCTAAAAATGTTGTAAAAAATAATTTTAAAAAATATTGTTAAAAAAATGGTAAAAAATAATAATGACATAATAAAAACACACAAAATAAAATAATTACGGTAAAAAAATAATAATAAAATAATAAAAACACAAAAACAAAATAATTACTGACACCAGTGGCAGAACTACCAGTGTCACAAAGGTCGTACTTGTGACTGGTCTTAGAGGGAAGGGACCTGGCCGAGGGTCCAAGGGGCACTTCATGGTTTCTTGCATTAGGGCCTTGAAGGTTCTAGTTATGCCACTGCTGTGTCCCTGAGGACCCTTCATGGTTTCTTGCATTAGGGCCTTGAAGGTTCTAGTTATGCCACTGCTGTGTCATGAAGGAGTAAACTTGTATTAAACTATAAACACCTCCTCCTATGTTAGTGAGATGGGGAACGGGAAAGGTGTGCATATGTAGCGCTTAATGCCAAGCTGCAGCTGCAAAAAAAATAAATGCAAGACGTAATAAAATGGTGTATATCAGTGGTTCTCAACCTTCCTAATGCCGTGACCCTTTAATACAGTTCCTCATGTTGTGGTGACCCCCAACCATAAAATTATTTACCCAGTAATTATAATTCATGAAGTGTCGTTTTACCTCCAATACTGCTGCTTTCAGCACAGTAGCTGCTTTTAACAGAGTAGCTGCTTTCAACACAGCAGCTGCTTTCTACACAGTAGCTGCTTTCAACACATCGGAAATATGTGTTTTCTGATGGTCTTAGGGGACCCCTGTGAAAAGGTCGTTCGACCCCCAAAGGGGTCACGACCCACAGGTTGAGAACCACAGGTGTATATAATAAGTTCAATTTACGTATTTTATGAGCTTAACACAAAAAACATTGCTCATCTTAAAAGCTTGCTAATTCTACATAGAGAAATAATAAATAAATAAATAAATAAATAGTCTCTTGTTATTCTGAAATTCGCCTCATTATTGGCCGAAATCTCAAAGCGTATAGCTAGCGTTAGAAGCAAGGGAAAAAAAAGCGATTATATATTTTTTTTTCAAATCTAACATAGTTCCTTCAGATTCCCCTCATAATGTATTGTAACAGCCAACATCACACTGTTTTAATCAAATTGCTCAATGTGGGCCTTTTATCATAAGATCCAAGCAAGACGAATTCATAAATTACAGAATTACACAAATAAACTTTGTGATTTATTACCAGGCTCCCTCCGGCTACGTGAAACGGAGCAAATAGCAAAACACGCTTAATGGCGCTTACCTGTGTTTACTCCAACGGTGCGCTGTGTAAATGCATTATTTTAATGAAGGGCTTGACTTGTCCTTCTGTGGGACAATTAGGGAAAAAAATGATACAGGGAAATTAATGGACGTTTAATGTATAATAAACACATTTCTATCAAATTCTTCCTGCACGCCCACATCTGAGGAGAATAATGGAGTGATTCATGAAGGCCACAGAGCAGAGGTGTTTGAGCAATGATCACAGCAAGGCCTATTCATTATGTGCTACACAATCGATTATAGAAGGCTTTATTGTGTAATCTAATGATTTACACTCATTTTTACTGTAGAATAAAAACCCACTGCTGTTTTTGGCCCTTGCAGGCATCATACAATGACCACAAAACAAATACAGTTAGCAATAAGACAACTAGTGATGCAAACCTATACTTAAGGCACTCATTGTACTGTAATAACAACCTCCAAAATGCTCACTCGGTACACCACAAAATCATTGGTCTAATGGCTCTGTTACTATTAATATTAATAATGTATTTTATTAAAATAGTATTATTATTCTTCTTTTTTTTCTTCCTCTTCCTCTTCTTCTTCTTCTTCTTCTTATTATTATTATTAGTAGTAGTAGTAGAAGAATAATATAAATAATAATAATATAACAACATAATATTATTTATAGTATACTTTAATTAAACTATTCTTATTCTTAAAATATTATTATTATTATTAATAATAATAATAATAATAAGAAGAAGAAGAAGAAGAAGAAGAAGAAGCAGAAGAAGAAGAAGAAGAAGAAAAAAAGAAGAATTTATTTTAATAAAATTGTATTATTAACCACTTCCTGTCTGGACACTTTTACCCCCTTCCTGTCCAGGGCAATTTTCAGCTTTCAGCGCTATCACACTTTGAATGACATGACAATGTCATGCAATACTGTACCCATATTAATTTTTTACCATTTTTTTGAGACAGATAAAGCTTTATTTTGGTGGCATTTATTCACCGCTGGGATTTTTTTTTTTGCTATGTAAATGAAAAAGTCCAAAAATTTGGGAAAAAAGTGTTTTTTTAAAAAAATTTTGCAAATAAATAATATTTCATCATAAATCTTGGCCAAAATTTATTCCGTTATTTTTTTAGTAAAAAAAAAAAATCCAAATTAGTTTATAACCAAAAATTATAATTTTTAAACATTTTTTTTATATTTTTATTATATTTTTTTATATTATTATTATTATTTTTTTTTTTTTTTTCCATACTGCTTGTGGGGGTGATGAAGATTTTTTTTTTTTTTTACACTGATTGCTTTTACACCCATATAGGATGTAAAAGCAATCATTTATCTTTCTCTCTGTCTGCATTCTTGCAGTCATTGAGAAGTACTGAGTGAGCTGTGATTGGTCACAGCTTGTCACATGGTACAAGGCTGTTGTGAATAGCCTTGTACCATGTGACCTCTGTGATCATTCACAGATTTCACACGTAGTAAGCAATGATGTCAGAAGTGACATCTTGCTTACTACTTTGCATGTGATCACTGATTGGCCAATCAGTGATCACATGATCGGGACCTCGTACAGAGGTCCCGTCCGACGATCGGTGTTCCATTATGTCCAAGGGACACAGCGGGCACCGGATTGCGGTGCTGCGCGCTCCCAGGGAGCGCGCACAGCTAGAAAAGACGGGTGCCGTTTATGAACGGCAACCCGCCCCTGGACCGCCACCGCCCTGCCGTTTATAAACAGCAGGCAGACGGCAAGTGGTTAATAGAACTATTATTATTATTATTGTTATTAATAATAATAATAATAATTTTAAGAAGGCATTTCCCTGTATACATGTGATCAGCTGTGATTGGACACAGCTGATCACATGACTGAGCCGACATCTTCAGCTCTTTCCGTGATCAGTGATCCGGTGTGTACAAGGGACACAGCGCACCGCCGATAGCCGCGCTGTGCGCTCCCTGAGCCGCGCATGCGCAGTGAGAATGGGAGGACATCATATGACGTCCTCCCAGAACGAGAGAACCACCTTGCGCCCATCATATTACTATATGGCGGGCGGGAGGTGGTTAAAAAGTATCTAAAAAATATTATTACTACTACTACCACTACTAATATTTTAATAAACTACTCTTATTGTTAATAATATAATTTAATTAAAAGAGAATTGTTGGTATCTTTTTTATTATTATTATTATTATTATGAGTAGTAGTAGTAGTAATATTATTATTATATAATTATAATAATAATATACTAAAGGTTAAAGAGCATCTACAAAAAAAATATAACATATACAGTGGGGGAAATAATTATTTGATCCCCTGCAGATTTTGTAAGTTTGTCCACTTACAAAGAAATAAGGGGTCTATCATTTTTATTCTAGGTGTATTTTAAATGATAGAGACAGAATATCAACCAAAAAATCCAGAAAAAACACCATATAAATGTTATAAATTGAATTGTAATTCAGTGAGTAAAATAAATATTTGATCCCCGAGCAAAACATGACTTGGTACTTTGGTGGAGAAACCCTTGTTGCCAAGCACAGAGGTAAGACATTTCTTGTAGCTGGTTACCAGGTTTTCACACATCTAAAGAGGGATTTTGATCCACTCTTCTTTATGGATCTTCTCTAAATCCTTAAGGTTTCTTGGCTGTCACTTTGCAAGTTTCAACTTCCTCCTTAAAAAAATGTTCTATAGGATTAAGGACTGGAGACTGGCTAGGCCACTCTATGACCTTAATACGCTTCTACTTGAGCCACTGCTTTGTTGCTTTGGTGGTATGTATTGGGTCCCTGCATTTGCGCAGTGAGTATCTGGCTGTGAAGCTGCATACTGTCAAAGCCGGCTGCCTACACTTATGATGCTGGCACCGGAGAGTGAGGACAGCCAGTGAAACTGGCTTTGGTGAGTACACCACTGGATCGTGGGACGGATGAGTGGCTGTTTTTTATTTTTATTAATTCCTCCCTTCCCTTCTCTTATTTGATCTCTTTTTCAGTAATAATATGTTTTATGATGCATTCCTTGTTTTTAATCCAATTATTATTGATTATGCTCTTATGATCCCTTATTTGATATGGGTTCCTCCCCTCTGTCACCCTAACATCGCGGCGACATCACCCGAGACGCCGGGGACGTCACGACTACGTGGTCCCGGCTTGACAGGCATTCCTCTCCTACACAGCTCCCCTCTGAGTGAACGGGCCGTCCATCTGGATACCTGGCGTCTTAAAGCCACAGGATTGTGTATTATTTTATCTTGCTATGCACCATCCTTTTTTTAGCAGAAAAAAAAAGCCTTTATTGATAAAGTGCATAATGGTACAAAAGACATGCACATGTTACATGAACGAGACAGTAGGCACTACATACAGCAACACAGCAATAAATCAAGTACAAAAACACATGCAACGGTATAGGACTAGGCTACGACAAGATTATGCTTGTAGTAAATGGGCGCCATTGTAGTGCAAACTGGGAAGTTGCTGCGTTAAACCTCCTATGCTTGTGCTTCGCCATACAGGACTGTAGCGGGAGGGAGGGTGGACGCGGCGCCTTCACACAAGGCAAGGCCATAAGCTCATAACAATAGGGGTAACTGGAAGCCAGCCTATAATGTCGTAGGGGCCGCTGATGAAAGTGGGGAGAGTGAGAAATTAGCATGCCTAGTGTTCCAATGAGTATAGTCCAAAACGATCAGATCGTGTAACAAAAGGACGAGGGGAGAGAAAAAGAGAATGAAAAGAAGAAAAGAAAAAGATAGAAGAGGGGAGAAAGGGGGAGGAAAAAGAAGAAGAAAAAAAAAAGGGGGGGGAAACAAGCAAAGTTTGTAGTAACAGCAATACCTAGGGTTGATCATGTATGGGTTCAGAAAGTAAGCTATCACCAGAGTCACGTGGGTGGGGATACATCATCGAGTGGGAGCTCAATGCCTACTGTTAGATCTAGTATGCACCATCCTTGATTAAAGGTACACCTCACAAAAAGGTGTTTTTATATGACTATGCATTCCTCAGCGCCTGGCTCCTGTTAGTACACAGTTTTTGTAGCTGCTGACTTCTTTATTTTTTAGCTTTGACTGGAGCTCCGCTTTAAAAAGGAAGTTCATGGGAGGAGTAAAGGATTCAAGGTTCAAAAGAAACAAGACAAGGTTGTCTAAGGAATCAGGCAGGGAGCTATCCAGCATCTCAGGTGGCTCAGCAAGAAGACTGTCAGACACAACAGAGATTGCAGGTGCAGATCTGGGTCCTGACAGACAGTCTTTATTAAGTCTATTGAATGATTTTAATAAGATCCACTGCTCAAGACACTATTCAATATCCACCCAAGAGTTCATAATAATGAACATCCAAATCCTAGCTCAAATTGTCTTGAATGTCTTGACCCTACAAAAGGTAAGTGTACCACTGGTGACTCTTCCGAACATGAGCAAAGCAAACTTTAGGAAGCTTATCTTTTTGTCGCCAAGATATACCAAACAACACTGCAACAAAAAGTTCTCTCTTCACTTATGCAGGCTTTTGATGACTCTTGATTCCCCAAGCCCCATAGGGCGCCCAGGTCCCCAACTGCCTATAAGTCAAAGTGATGGCCTGAAATGTAGAAACCATTTGTTTGTATACCCAACTGCAAAGTTTAATAAAAAAAAAAAAAAGTTTGTTCAGGTTTCAAGGTCAACGAGAGAACACAACTTCCAAATCTCTGGTTATCTTAGCAGCCAATGTAATTCAAAATCACTCGTTGACCTGTCATGAACAAATCATGGAAGATTCTTCAGCAGCCGGCTTCATCGCCTAGCAACAGCCTCAAGGACCGGCGTGACGATCCCGCTGTACAGGACATGCAGGAAATTAAAGGGGGTATTATATCAGCTCAGCTCGCTAGCTTGCTGCAAATGAGAGCTGGCACATGGATCATTTTGTAGCCGGGATAACGCTTGTGCATATCTGTTCTTGATTAAACACAAGTCATTTTATTTCTAGAGCAATACACTGAGACGTTATTATGTTTTTGGCTTTTCAAGTTTCAGCGAGAACAGTAGAAATAGCTGAGAAAATGAACTCTATCTCAAAGCTCGTCTTAAAGGGAATCCATAGTGTTTGTGTTTTGTTTATTTATGTAATTTTGTCTTTATTATGTACAGTACTAAAATATTACCATTATATTTTTATTTCTTTTTAAAATAATTTATAGAAATATAGAATTTTTTTTTAAATTTACCACCTGCAAGTTGCTGGTGTAGCTCTTGGAAAGTCTAGATAACAACTGAGGTCCCAGATAGCAGCCGAGCCAACAAAGCCTTAATGATTCAGAGAGAAATCTCCCCTCCCATGCTTGCACAAGCCATAACTGGAATTAAAACAGTCTGCCAAAAAATATAAGGGTGGTGCTGGGCTTTCTCATTAGAAAGCCTAGAAAGCTTCAAAATACATTTTCAAACATACAGCTGAGCCAAAACAAACCTAAATTATATAGATGGGGGACCCCTTCTCCTGCTAGCACAAGCTGTATTTGGAATTAAAACAGTCTGCCAGAAGATATAAAGATGTTGCTGGGCATTCCCATTAGAAAGCCTAGAAAGCTTTCACAACATGTTTTCAAACATAGAGCAGAGCTGAGAGAGACATAAATAATTTAGAGGGAGGACCCCCTCCTATGCTAGCTCAAGTCATAACTGGAATTAAAACAGTCTGCCAAAACATATAAGGGTGGTGCTGGGCTTTCTCATTAGAAAGCCTAGAAAGCTTCAAAATACATTTTCAAACATACAGCTGAGCCAAAACAAACCTAAATTATATAGATGGGGGACCCTGCTAGCACAAGCTGCATTTAGAATTAAAACAGTCTGCCAGAAGATAAAAAGATGTTGCTGGTCATTCCCATTAGAAAGCCTAGAAAGCTGTCACAACATGTTTTCAAACATAGAACAGAGCTGAGAGAGACATAAATAATTTAGAGGGAGTACCCCCTCCTATGCTAGCTCAAGTCATAACTGGAATTAAAACAGTCTGCCAAAAAATATAAGGGCAGTGCTGGGCTTTCTCACTAGAAAGCTTCAAAATACATTTTCAAACGTACAGCTGAGTCAAAACAAACCTACATTATATAGATGGGTGACCCCTTCTCCAGCTAGCACAAGCCATATTTGGAATTAAAACAGTCTGCTAGAAAACATAAAGATGTTGCTGGGCTTTCCTGTTTGAAAACATGTTGTGAAAGCTTTCTAGGCTTTCTAACACAGAACAGAGCTGAGAGAGACATACATCATTTAGAGGGAGGACCCCCTCTCCTGCTGGCGCAAGCCGTATTTGGAATTATAACAGTCTGCTAGAAAACATAAAGATGTTGCTGGGCTTTCTCATTAAAAAGCCTGGAAAGCTTTCACAACATGTTTTCAAACATAGAACAGAGCTGAGAGAGACATAAATAATTTAGATGGAGGACCCCCTCCCTGCTAGCTCAAGTCATAACTGGAATGAAAACAGTTTACCAGAAAATATAAGGGAAGTGCTGGGCTTTCTCATTAGAAAGCCTAGAAAGCTTTCAAAATACATTTCAAACATACAGCTGATCCAAAACAAACCTAAAATATTTAGATGGGGGATCCCTTCTCCTGCTAGCACAAGCTGTATTTGGAATTGAAAGAGTCTACCATAAAACTTAAAGATGTTGCTGGGCTTTCCCATTAGAAAGTCTAGAAAGCTTTCACAACATGTTTTCAAACACAGAACAGAGCTGAGAGAGACATACATCATTTAGAGGGAGGACCCCCTCCTCTGCTAGCACAAGCCATATTTGGAACTAAAACAGTCTGCTAGAAAACATAAAGATGTTGCTGGGCTTTCCCATTAGAAAGCCTAGAAAGCTTTCACAACATGTTTTCAAACATAGAACAGAGCTGAGAGAGACATACATAATTTAGAGGGAGGACCTCCTTCCTGCTAGCTCAAGTCATAAATTGAATTAAACTAATCTGCCAGAAATCATAAGGGCAGTGCTGGGCTTTCTCATTAGAAAGCTTTCAAAATAAATTTTCAAACATACAACTGAGCCAAAACAGACCTGAATTATTTAGATGGAGGACCCCTTCCCCTGTTAGCACAAGCCATATTTGGAACTAAAACAGTCTGCTAGAAAACATAAAGATGTTGCTGGGCTTTCCAATTAGAAAGCCTAGAAAGCTTTCAGAAAATGTTTTCAAACATAGAACAAAGCTGAGAGAGACATTAGAGGGAAGACCCCCTCCCTGCTAGATCAAGTCATTACTGGAATTAAAACAGTCTGCCGGATAATATAAGGGTGATGCTGAGTTTTCTCATTAGAAAGCCTAGAAAGCATTCAAAACACATTTTCAAACATACAGCTGAGCCAAAACAAACCTATATTATTTAAATGGAGGACCCCTTCCCCTTAATGCCAGTTGTATTTGGAATTGAAACAGTCTGCCAGAAAACATAAAGATGTTGCTGGGCTTTCTCTTTAGCAAGCCTAGAAAGCTTTCACAACATATTTTCAAGCTTAGAGTAGAACAGAGAGAGACATAAATGATCTAGAGCGAGGACCCCTGCTAGCATAAATGATTTAAATGGTTTTCCCCTGCTAGCATAAGCCATAACTGGAATAAAAACAGCCCGCCAGAAAACATAAAGGTGGCGCTGAGCTTTCTCGTTACAAAGCCTAGAAATTTTTCAAAACATCCTGTCAAACATAAAGTACATTCTGCAATAAATACACATTGGAAAGAAACCCCTGGAAGTGAAATTAGGGGAAAACCAAAGTTTCCTTGAAAAAATGTCTTAATTGTAAATGCTAGCCATAAATTAATCTCCAAATGTTGACACAAAGAAAACAAGTAATTATCTGAAAAATCAGCTTTGACATCCTGTGCCCTATAGAGGAGTAAAAGCTCTTAAATTATGGATTCATTGGTACAGGAGTTAAGCAGGATTAGTTGACCGGATTAAGACACGTTGCAGTGTGTTTTTGAGGTGCATTTTAATGTTCATCATGATGCATTGATGTGCACCACCATTTCTACCAAAAAATGCATATAGATGAGATAAAAAAATGTACATTAACTTTTTTTTTGGACAATAAATATCAACATACTGCATATATTATTTGTTATTATATGTACTTATATAGTACTGTCAATTTATGCAGCTCTTTATGTACTGTATGTATTTTATATATTGAACAGAGTGAGAAATGACTATAACCTTTCTTACGTCTTTATTGCTGTTTTTTACCCATTTGGTAGATTTTTTCTCACTTCCTTTGTGACTCCAAAAGGAAGTGAGTGACATCTCTTCAATGAGCAGAAGCTAGAGATTCCTGTTCTTGAGGAGCTTACAATATAAGGTCCCCAAGTCACATGCTGGGGCCAATTAACCTACCAGCATGTCTTTGGAGAGTGGGAGGAAACCCACACAGGCACAGGGAGAACATACAGACACCAGGCAGGTAGCGCCATGATGGGATTTGATCAGATGACCCCAGTATTGCTAGGTGGAGGTGCTAACCACTTAGCCACTGTGATTTAGCACAGTTGAAAACAATGCCAAACCTTGGCACAGGTCTTAACAATGACAAACACACAAGATTTAAATTGGTTGTAAACCCTTACAGGTGATATAAAGAGATAAAACAAATCCTCCTACATATGTTGTACCAGTTTATCTGCAATTTCTCTTATCTACATCTGTTCAAAGTCCAGAATTTATTAAGCTTATCTAAGCATCCAGAAAAATTGGGGTGGAAAGCTGAAATTACACTCTGCAGAGCTCAGTGAAGAGAACTCTGACAGCTGATTGGAGGGAAGAGACACCGCCCCCCCCCTTCCCACAAATCACAGGAACAGAGCTAAGGCTGTCAATCAGCTGGAGGTCCCTTCCCTGTCACCATATTTCTCTTGGTGTCAGGCAGGGGTGGACTGACAACTCATGGGGCCCCCGGGCAAAATGGGGATCATGGGGCCCCTGTGTCCTTGCCCAAACAAAAAAGCATATGAAAAAGGTACCAGGGGCATCTCATGGGACCCTATACTGACCCCGGGCCCTCGGGCAGTGCCCAAGTTTCCAAATGGTTAGTCCTCCCCTGGTGTCAGGAAAACCTGCCAGAAGTGATTCATGCTAAATTGGAGGGAAGAGCCACACCCCCCTTCCCACAAATCACAGGAACAGAGCTAAGGCTGTCAATCAGCTGGAGGTCCCTCCCCTGTCACCATTTTTCTCTTGGTGTCAGGAAAACCTGCTAGAAATGATGCATGCTAAATTGGAGGGAAGAGCCACACCCCCCTTCCCACAAATCACAGGAACAGAGCTAAGGCTGTCAATCAGCTTGAGGTCCCTCCCCTGTCACCATTTTTCTCTTGGTGTCAGGAAAACCTGCCAGAAATGATGCATGCTGAATTGGAGGGAAGAGCCACCCCACCCCCCTTCCCACAAACCACAGGAACAGAGCTAAGGCTGTCAATCAGCTGGAGGTCCCTCCCCTGTCACCATTTTTCTCTTGGTGTCAGGAAAACCTGCCAGAAGTGATTCATGCTGATACCAGAGGAACATATCAGCAGCCAGAAATGCTCTTAATTGAGACCAGTACACACTATAGAGGCATATGCTTTGTTCATATTTCATGTCTGAGGTTCACAACCACTTTAAATAGGCCTTAGATTCGGACATAGTGGGTAGTGATTAAAAACCTTGTTACATCTTTATAGCTGTTTTTGGGTAAATTTTTCCTCACTTCCTTTGTGACTACAACTGGAAGTGAGTAACATCTCTTCAGAGAGCTGGCGCTAGAGGATCTGCAGCAAGCTAGGGGCCGCTGTAGGAGGTTGGAGGGCACTGTAGGGGCTGAGGGCTCTCAGGAGGGCCTTGGTTCACTATGGGAGGTTAAGTGGCACTATGGGAGCTGGAAGGCACTGTGGGAGGTTAGGGGTTCTGCAAGTGGCTGGAGATCTGGGAGCGGGGAGGCCATGGTCCAGAAGTGGGTCACTGCCTGGTGGCTAAGAACCACTTTTCTAATAACCTCCTCTCTCTTAGCACCAAAATAACAGACAAAAAGTCCCAAACTTCTTCTGAACCTCATTGTTTTATTGCTAGCTGCTTCCCCTCTGACTAGAGTCACCTTCTCTATTATTCAGGTGGCCATTGTCACCAGTCGACCTAATGTGCTGCTCTATTACACAAAATGTGATAAACACAATTACTGTTTATATCCAAACAATAATAAGAAAATCCACAGTGCCGAATATTACATACATGTAGTTCTGTAAAAATAAAAAATCCAAAAAAAAGTGGTACTGTGAGCCCCACGTCAAGTGAATGTCCATAACGATGAAGACACAGCAGAAGGCATACCGGAGATAAATGACTCTTAAAGTATAAAGAACTCATATAATGTATGGTACAATCACATATCCGGCAGGCTCAAGCTTCCATCCATTAGATTAAGGGCCAGAAGGATAGAGAAATACATCAGTATGAAAATTCACCTACTGTCATCTATCATCCGATAAATGCATACATGTTAAAAAGAAAATATCCAATAAACTCTTTAATTAAAATGAAGTAAATACACTTACCAAGGTAGAATATTGACAGTTCTGTATAATAACATCTCCAAGAACACCTCCGGGACACTTCCAGGAATGTGATGACGTCACGGCACGTAGCTCCACCCTAAACGTTTCATCAGAGTTCGTGTCTTCCAGGGCACCAAAGAGTGATTGTCACCAGAGAGCAGGGTGGATTTGATTTAAATCAAACTGATTTAAATCACGATTTAAATCACTAGTCAGTAAGGCTTGATTTAAATCATAGTTTTCTACATAAAGACTAATTCTTGCTGGTATAATTTTAACCTCTTGCCGTCCGCCTGCTGTTTATAAACGGCAGGGCGGTGGCAGTCCAGGGGCGGGTTGCCGTTCCTAAACGGCAGCCGCCTTTTCTAGCTGTGCGCGCTCCCTGGGAGCGCGCACCACTGCGATCCGGTGCCCGCTGTGTCCTCCGGACACAGTGAAACACCGATCGTCGGACGGGACCTCTGTACGAGGTCCCGGTCATGTGATCACTGATTGGCGAATCAGTGATCACATGCAAAGTAGTAAGCAAGATGTCACTTGTGACATCATTGCTTACTACGTGTGAAATCTGTGAATGATCACAGAGGTCACATGGTACAAGGCTATTCACAACAGCCTTGTACCATGTGACAAGCTGTGACCAATCACAGCTCACTCAGTATTTCTCAATGACTGCAAGAATGCAGACAGAGAGAAAGAGAAATGATTGCTTTTACATCCTATATGGGTGTAAAAGCAATCAGTGTAAGAAAAAAAAAAAAATCTTCATCACCCCCCACAAGTAGTACAGTGTCACCATGGTGACACTGTACTGCTAGGGTGACAGTATGTAAAAAAAAAAAATTAATAATATAAAAAAAATAAAATAAAAATAAAAATTTTTGGTTATAAACTAATTTGGATTTTTTTTTTTTACTAAAAAAATAACGGAATAAATTTTGGCCAAGATTTAGGATGAAATATTATTTATTTGCAAAATTTTATTTAAAAAAACACTTTTTTCAAAATTTTTGGACTTTTTCATTTACATAGTAAAAAAAATAAAAATCCCAGCGGTGAATAAATACCACCAAAATAAAGCTTTATCTGTCTCAAAAAAATGGTAAAAATTCATATGGGTACAGTATTGCATGACCGCGCAATTGTCATTCAAAGTGTGATAGCGCTGAAAGCTGAAAATTGCCCTGGACAGGAAGGGGGTAAAAGTGTCCGGACAGGAAGTGGTTAATATGCAAGTAGATGAAGATTTTTAGAATAACAACTTTTCATTAGTTTTTTTATCCCCAGTTTAATAGGTTAATTATTCATATTTGGACAACTTTTCTGTTGTACTTAGGAAGGAGAAAAATAATCATTACCTTAATAATAACAATTTAAATAGATTTTTTTTATTTTTTTCAGATTTTTTTTATTTTTTTTTTAAAAAATCATTGATTTTTATCCACCCTGCCAGAGAGTGATGGTAAATCCAAAATGTTATGGTTTTTAGTGAAACCAATAGGGAGGGTAATTCACACCTGTTCCATTGACAGCTATGAAGGAATTTCCCTTCACATTGAATAGATTCCATTCTGTTGTGTCTCCTGGACAGGAAATCTGGAGAAATCTGCCAAATTGAACAACATTTTTTTCAAACAGAAGTCTTTCGCCTTTCACTGTGTCTAAAACTAGAACTTTTGACCCTGATGAAGTCACGTGTTGAACGTGACGCAACGCGTCGGTACATGGGGAGGAGCTTTTGTTAATGCGGTGACGTCATTTCCGGCATGGGGGCCATATTGGATCACCCTGTTGTGAATACCCATGCAGTACACCCATAGCATGTGGTAGGAAGCTGAAAAAAGTCGTGGATAATGTGAGTGGAAATTTTTTTATCTGAAATTTGATCTAATAAAACCAATTGCACTATAGAGGGTCTCTGCTTGTGTCTCATTATGACCCTGGGAGGAGCTGGCTGCTAGTCTGGTGGAGGCTGGAGACGAGAGGGGAAATCCTGAGAGGAACCCATTCTGACAGGATCGCTTGATCCTCAAAGCGTGCTGGCCCTGTGGGGTCTAAGTAAGGAGGTGAGGGGGCATTTTGGCTGTTAAAGGATTGGCACGTGTGAATCACGCACACTGCACATTACTTTTGCATGAAGAGTGAAGTGGGAGGACCACCACAAAGCAACGCATTATTATTATATTTTTTGGACTTTTGGAATTGATTATTTGTCCACCAATTTTGTGCACTAGTATGTTTTTTTCACAATATTGAATTAAGATTGTATTTGTCACCCTATGCACTGGATATTCCCCATGAGGGAATTCAGGCATGACACTGTTATTTATTCATTTGTTTATCATCCTGGGTATATATATTTAGGGGATGTGTATTTAGTTTGTGTATTGTAATCACTGATTCACTGAATATATATATATGTTTTTTAGTGTTACTAGCGCTACACTGTTTATTTTAATTGAATAGATTCCATTCACTTCCTGTTGTGTCTCCTGGACAGGAAATCTGGAGAAATCTGCCAAATTGAACAAAATTTTTTTTCAAACAGAAGTCTTTTGCCTTTCACTGTGTCTAAAACTAGAACTTTTGACTACAGTTTGGACCAAAGATATACTGTAAGGATTCCTAAATTAAAACATAACTGGATTAAATGTGTGTCTTTTATATCTGCTTATAGTTCTGGTTTAATTAGTACAGTGGGTAGAGTTAATTGGTACAAGGGGCAGAGCTAATTGGCACAGGGGGCAAAGCTAATTGGCACAAGAGCTAGAGTTAATTGGTAGAGGGGCAGAGGTAACCAGTATAGGAGCCGAGTTAATTGGTAGACAAAGCAGATTTAATTGGCAAAGGAGGAAGACTTAATTAGTACAGGAAGTATGGATTAACATAAGATTTGTAATACCCAAAAGCTAAAAAAAAAGTAATTTATAAACTTGGGGTGTTTAGTTTCCATGCATCCTCCCTTGTAGCATTTTGACTTTCCCCAAACTACAGGTACTCTTTATTCCACAAACAATAGAGTGGTATCCAAAATCATAAAACAACAGAGCCTTTTCTCTTTATTAAACATCCAAAAGATTTGCAACATTCACTGCCTTTAACGGCTAGATTTTAATAAAAATCATTCAAGATTTGTAGACTGGAAGCGGGAAAAGCTAATTGAAAGTTCTGGCACCTTGCTGCGACGATTCCGAAAAAGATTTCTTTTCTTGCAAAGCCGAGTTTGTTTCATTTTTTCCGATCATCGACAGAACCATTGTTCCCTATAACGTTCCGCTCTCACTTGTATTTATGCGTTGGATAATTTGGTAGCAGGCAGCTTCCATAAATTGTTCTATAAGGCAACGCTGCACATTATACAAGTATTGCACAAAATATTCATTACCTGAATTTACTGCCGCTACAGTGCCTTAGCTGGTGTCTTCTAATTGTCGTAAATTACAGGTGGGTAAAGCATTGCTCAATAGATTTTACGGCCAAGGAAAGCATAGAAAGGAGATAAAAGTAAGTCGGGATAGATTAAATGTTTGCGGTATATTTTAGAGATGTTCTGACTCACAGTAAAATGTGAGAAAACTAAAATTTGCTAGTTTTGGACTGGAGTCTGTGGAACACCCACAAAGAATTATAAGACATGTTGACGCTCATTTATAGAAGAAAAAAATTGTCAAAAGAAGAATTGGGTGGGAGGACAGGAGTGAAGAAAAATTAAAGCTCTATGCACATAATAATAGGACACCGTTTTATCTGTATATGATTTGATAAAACTGATAAAATATACATACATGGCTTCCTTGGATGGTGGGTACTGCTGGTGTACAGAAAGCCCTCAAAGATGTTATTATCTCATGTGGATTTTAGTCACTTCCTACGTATTTCAGCCACTTTCTGCGTTCCTGAGTTCCTAGTGGGAACTATGGCTACTACAGTGATTTCCAACTTCCATGGGGGATTCCACAAGTATGGAACATACAGTACATACTTACATTGGTCCAAGCAGAAAAAATTTCCATAATTAAACTTCAACTTTAGACAAGGGTGATGGTGCTCTGGATGATTTTGCTTCTTCTGTTTCTTCTCCCTGTCTTCCATTCCTCCCTTCCTTTCTGCCTTTCCTCTGGTTCCACTCTACACCTGGTCTTTCTCTTTCTCCTGTAGTAGGACTGAATTGCCTATCAGGGTTCACCTGTATGTTAATCTTCATGACCCCATACATATATCTTGCATGGCTGCATACGTGTTAAACAATCCATTCTCAACCAGGGTTCCTCTAAAGCAGTGGTAGGTAGGAGGACTGGATACAGCCTTTTGCTTGCCTTTATTCTGCCCTTGGGGCAATTTTCCTCCACTGACTACAACAATGGGCCATAATTCCTGCTACTAATATCAACAATAGGGCACTATTCCTCTCACTGACACCAATGATGGGGCACTATTCCTCCCCCTGACATCAAGGATGGGGCACTATTACTCCCACTTACACCAATTATGGGGCACTGTTCCTCCCACTGACATCAATGATGGTGCACTATTCCTCCCACTGACATCAATGATGGGGCACTATTCCTCCCACTGATAACAATTATGGGGCACTATTTATCCCACTGGTAATGATGATGGGGCATTATTCCTCCCTCTGACATCAATGATGGGGCACTATTCCTCCCACTGTTAACAATTATGGGGCACTATTCCTCTGACTTGTTCTGATGATGGGGTATTATTCCTCCCACTAACATCAATGATGGAGTACCATTTTTTCCATGAAAACCAAATGTTATTCCTTCCACTGACACCAATGATGGGGCATTATTCGTTCCACTGACGTCAATGATGGAGCACTATTCCTCCCACTGATACCAGTGATGGGGCACTATTCCTCCCACTAATACCAATGATGGAGCACTATTCCTCCCTCTCACACCAATAATGGGGCACTATTCCTCCCTCTCACACCAATAATGGGGCACTATTAATCCCACTGACATCAATGATGGGGCACTATTCCTCCCACTAATACCAAAAATGGGTCACTATTCCTCCCACTGACACCAACCATGGGGCGCTATCCTTCCCATAATACCAAAGAAGTATAGTTTACTCCTACTGATGCCAGGACAATTTCTACTCAAACTGGCCAAATCTGGCCCCCCTAAAGTCGGAAGGACAGGAAACGGACCCTTTATTTAGAAAGTTTAGAGACCCCTGCTCTAGAGCCCCGATACCCAACCTGTGACCTGAGGATTGCATGCTGCCCTTTGGTACATGATGTGTGGTGCTCATATCTCAGCAGTCTGTAGTGGGAACAATGATTTGGGAAACAGAATTGTGCTCTACTAGCCTCATGTAACAAGTTCCCAGATACCTATTGTCTTCTGCAGCTTATCCCCAGCCAAACATTTAATATGTCCACAGTCTCTGACCCTAATTTCTTCTATTAGATATGCAGTTTCTGACAGTTCTCTCAAGCATATATTGAACATTATGTGCTCCCCTTGGTGATGTCAGGGGCCACCTTGTGAGGCCCCTTTTAGCTCATAACTTAACAACCACTGCTCTAGAGGTTGCTATGGGTTCATTGAGCTGTAGCTAATTGACCTTCCATCTAATGGTGCCTTCATAGTTTCCGGTCCATTGCCACTTGTCATAACCAATAGCATGGTGCCAATCAGGGGCAGACTGACCATTTAAGCACTCGGGCACTGCCCGAGGGCCCGGGGTCAGTAGGGGGCCCCATGAGATGCCCCTGGCACCTTTCATTGGCTGTTTCATAGGCTTTTTTGGGTGTGGGCCAGGACACAGGGGCCCCATGATCCCCTATTGCCCGGGGGCCCCATGAGTTGTCAGTCCACCCCTGGTGCCAATTAAGCTGTCTCTAAGGGTGGCATTCTGACTACCAACATAAGGGGGAGTATTCATCCTACTGACCACCTCTGTAAGATGGGCATTGCCTCCCTCTGTCCACAGATGTAAGGGGCAATTTCCTAATAACCCCCAATAGACTATTAGTAAGGGGTCTCTGAGTCCTAAAAATTAGTAAGAGGTCCTCTGGCGTAAAACACTTGAGAAAAACTGGGTTTGACTGAAATTAGAAATGCTGTAGCAGAGGGTGTTTTCTGCTTTGCATGAAACTTGGTTTGTAGTTGCCCTTCCTCTGTCTCAGCCCTTAGGCTGGCTTATTCTCCGTGAATCACACCAAAATTGTTATCTTTGGTATTCTGAATTTAATAATAATTTAAACAAATGATTGAGTCTAAACAATCAACAGCCATAACATCATCCACACCACAGACTTACCTGTCCTCTCTGTCATCCTCTGGCAGATTATCTGAGAAGGTTTCCTTATCTTTGACAGACAAGATTGAGCAAATGTCTCATTTTTACCTTTTGTGTGAGTCACAGACAATGTCATTGACCTTTGTTGTAATTGTTTTTTGCATGTGTATTGGAAAGGAGGGAACATTGTCTGTACTTTGCTTTTAGAGATATTCGTATTTGTATCTTAATTCTGTGGTGTCAACTCTCTGACAATGTCAGGAGCCATACTTGAGGCCCCATATATGAAAAGGGCCACACATAATATTCAGTGAATATTATATTCATGCTACAGAAAACTATCAGAGACTGAAGATATAAACGGGAGATGGTCAAATACTACAAACCAGTTACAGGAGTTGTCGGAGACTAGGAACGTGCTATAGGATTTGTTAAGGACTGGAGACATGCTTTATGTGTTATTGGAGTCTGTGGATATGCTATAGGAGTTCTTGGAAACTGGAAACATGCTATAGGAGTTGTTAAGGACTAGGGACATGCTTTAGGTGTTATTGGAGACTGTAGACATGCTATAGGAATTGGAGACTGGGAACATGCTATAGGACAGCCATTCTCAACCAGGGTTCTATTGAACCCTTGGGTTTCTCCAGAGGTTTCCAGGGGTTCCTGATGGTCCTAGAGCTATGCAGGCCCACCAGATGAGAGGTCTAACATCACTTAGCTGCATGACACTAATGGTCTTTTTAGCTGTCTGTAAGGGTGGCATTCTAACCACCACTGTGATCTTGTGCTGAGTCTGGTCTCTAACTTTGCTTGCTGTATGCCTGATCTATGTTAGAAGCTATTGAAGCCAAAGAAGTAGCTGTTTTATTGCTTTAGTACTAGCAACAGGCACTTGTGTGCATAACCAGTGCTAAACTTATGAAAACATTAGTTGATTGGCTGTTATGAATCTTCTTCATTCTGAACCCTTGAGCAAGTTTCGAGACTGCTCTCTAACTTTGCTTGCTGCATTCTTGATAAATGTTAGAAACTATTTAAAGCCAAAGAGCTAACCATTCTATTATTTTACAATGTTGCACTCTCCTAGGTTAGTGTATGTTGGTAGGTAAATTTGGTCTAGCTCCTCTGTAATCACTGGAGCAAGGGGTTGATTATTCTGGCCTGCTCAGTGTCTCATAGGCTGCTGATCTGATTACTTCCCCCTTTATTCTAGAGTATTCTAGAATCATAGTGGGAGGAAGAACAGAGTGAACAGTCTGAATATTTATGGGGAATCCAGCCAATTCCTGGGGAGGTGTGCCCAGTATGTGGCTGGAGAGCCCATAAATAGCCTGATGCCTGAATCAGGTTGAGAGAGTTCCTGGGTCCAGTCCTGCTGGATGAGACCCCTGTTCAGGGGCACTGCACCTGTGGCAGGATCACTGGATGTGCCATCCAGAAGATATTGAGGTCCCAGCAAGGGCCTTAGCTGGGGGGGGGAATTAAATGTCTAGTCCTGGGGTCTATTTGGATCTGGAGAAGCTTACTGGAAAGTGCCAGGAGGAAGAAGGGGGAATAGTGTCCAGCTGTCCTATGGTGGAGTGAGTCTGTGTCCCCTAGTTAATTCTGGAGAAACTCACTTGAAAGTGCCAGGAGGAAGACAGGGGAATAGTGTCCAGCTGTCCTATGGTGGAGTGAGTCTGTGTCCCCTAGTTGATTCTGGAGAAGCTCACTGGAAAGTGCCAGGAGGAAGATGGGGGAATAGTGTCCAGCTGTCCTATAGTGGAGTGAGTCTGTGTCCCCTAGTTAATTCTGGAGAAACTCACTTGAAAGTGCCAGGAGGAAGACAGGGGAATAGTGTCCAGCTGTCCTATAGTGGAGTGAGTCTGTGTCACCTAGTTGATTCTGGAGAAACTCACTGGAAAGTGCCAGGAGGAAGACAAGGGAATAGTGTCCAGCTGTCCTATGGTGGAGTGAGTCTGTGTCCCCTAGTTGATTCTGGAGAAGCTCACTGGAAAGTGCCAGGAGGAAGACGGGGGAATAGTGTCCAGCTGTCCTATAGTGGAGTGAGTCTGTGTCCCCTGGTTGATTTTGAAAGGAGGCAACCAATAATCCTGTGGCATTGTGAGTAGATTACCATGGTGCTGGATGTTAGTGACTACGTGTTGCCTTTGGTGTTTTGGAAACCATAGTCAACCATCAGCAGTAGAGATTCTACGGGACTTTTTGTGCAACTCAGTGAGATAGAGAAGAGTCCTCAAAGAGTCCAGTTTTCCAGTTTGGGGTATCCCATGCTCCCTTCACCCCATCCAAGTTCAATGTTCCAAAAAAACATCAAAAGAACACCCCTAGACTATTCTACTCAAACCAGTGGAAGAATGGAGAAAATGCAGTGTGCCTGCCTGTGTGCACTTTAACTGGTTAAAAAGAATCAAGTTCACCACCGGCACCTTTGGGGGTGCGCTACAAGAACTAGCAGTATCAGGGGCGGACTGACAACTCATGGGGCCCCTGGGCAATAGGGGATCATGAGGCCCCTGTGTCCTTGCCCAAACTCAAAAAGCCTATGAAAAAGGTACCATCTCTGGGGGCCCCCTACTTACCCTGGGCCCTTGGGCAGTACCCGAGTTTCCAAATGGTCAGTCCGCCCCTGAGCAGTATGCACCTGTGTATATCGCCAATGCTGAATTTAAGAAAACACTAGTTGCTTGGCTGGTATGATCCCCTTTGAATTTGAACTCTGGAGCAACGTTTGAGATGTGTTGGGTCTGCTCTCTAAGCGTTGCATGTTGCTCAAGAGTTGCTTCATGCATGATCCACGTCAGAGTCTATTGAAGCCAAAGAACTAACTGTCTGCTATCATGTGCAGAAGGAGGTCAGCAGTGGCAGTCCATGTATCACTTTCATGACAGGTTTCCTTTAAATCAACCGTATATTTCTGCACTAGGTCATTACAGTCACCGCCCACTGCGCATTGTACTTGATGGTGAAATTTTGCAGCGTTAACCCTTTAAGACCAGAGCGCAGAGTTCATTAATGCAGTAGGACACATACAGTGTTTATTTATATAATCATGTAGGTTGTATCTGTGTTGTGTAAGAACGAATCCACTTAAAAGTTCTTTTGACAATATCTAGAAATGTCACACGGAGCAGCGCGCTTCCGAAAGGCATGATGACATTGTTACTAAAAATCTCCGGTGCGGAATTCCCACGGCTCACATATAACTAGCTTCTCTGGGAATTCACAAAATATCACTTCTGCTTTGACAGATGGATAGCAAAACTGTTATTCGGGACCTCTGACGCTAGCTATTTCCCGCGAACGTTAGCGGTAGCTGAGAGCAAAAAAATTATTCTGTGCCCAAAATAACACATAATGGTACTGTACAATATACAAGAAAATCTCTTAAAAATCCAATACTCTGGGAGAAAATCAGCTTCTAAGTCGATCCAAACCCGAACTGGATGACAGGTCTATTTTTAAAGAAGCAAATGTGTCAAAAATTCTCTGGTGGAGAATCAGTCACTGTTATTTAACCCTTTGGCTGCCCAAGCCATTTCTTTTTTTTTTTTTTTTTTCTTTTGCACATTGTTAAAATGCACATTTTGGGTCTGAAGATTTATAAACCTCTCGCAACATTAAAAGTGGTGTTTTAACCACTTCCAGTCCGGACACTTTTACTCCCTAGCTGTCCAGGTCAATTTTCAGCTTTCAGTGCTATCACACTTTAAATGACAATTGCGCGGTCATGCAACACTGTACCCATATGAATTTTTTTACCATTTTTTTGAGACAGATAAAGCTTTATTTTGGTAGTATTTATTCACGACTGGGTTTTTTATTTTTTTGCTATTGCTAACAGTGGACTTTAGCCTGCGGTCTGCTGAATCTTGGCCACAGAAGTGTAGAACTTAGAGAAGGATAGGCAAATAGCTTTGACCATACTTCTCCTTTGATACAAGATGTGTCCATGACATATTGTAGATTGTTTACTCTGATTTCACTGCACACTGTGATCTTCTCTGCTTTTGGTTACTACTCTTTGCTCTGTCCTTCCAGTGCTCACTGTAGTGCCAGGCTGTGCAGGGCTGGAGCAGCTGTCTCAGGCTCTCAGGGGCTCACTGAAAGTTTGAGCCAGCTGCTAGTCAAGCATCTGAGTGGATCCCGACATTATTGTCGGGAACCCTGTAAACCCTGGGCCGGGTCTGACATCAGCTAACAGTGGCCTTTAGCCTGCTGTCTGCTGAATCTTGGCCACAGAAGTGCAGAACTTAGAGAAGGATAGGCAAATAGCTTTGACCATACTTCTCCTTTGATACAAGATGTGTCCATGACATATTGTAGATTGCTTACTCTGATTTCACTGCACACTGTGATCTTCTCTGCTTTCGGTTACTACTCTTTGCTCTGCCCCTCCAGCACTCACTGTAGTGCCAGGCTGTGCAGGGTGGGAGTGACTGGCTAAGGCTCTCAGGAGCTCACTGAAAGGCTGAGCCAGCTGCCAATCAAGCATCTGGTTGGATCCAGACATTATTGTTGGGAACCCTGTAAAGCCTGGGCCGGCTCTGACGTCAGCTAACAGTGGACTTTAGCCTGCTGTGGGCTAAATCTTGGTCACAGGCAGGGGCGGACTGACCATTTGGAAACTTGGTCACTGCCTGAGGGCCCAGGGTCAGTAGGGGGCCCCATTAGATGCCCCTGGTACCTTTTTCATAGGATTTTTTGAGTTTGGGCAAGGACACAGGGCCCCATGATCCCCTATCGCCCGGGGGCCCCATGAGTTGTCAGTCCGCCCCTGGTCAGAGGAGTGCAGAACTAAGAGAAGGATAGGCAAAGAGCTTTGACCATACTTCTCCTTTGATACAAGATGTGTCCATGAAATATTGTAGAGCAATCTAATAAGAACACCCAAGTACTGCCTGCTCACGTTCTGCCTCTGTCTAACTGAAAACCCATATCAGAGTTTGTGACCAAAAAAAAGCAAGGCAGAAGATACATATCCCTCCTCTCATTGACCTACTATATCTGTGTGGTGAAAAGATCTAAACAGCAAGAGATGAAATTCCACAGGCTATTCACAGCACAGCATTAAAATGACTTTGCACCGGTGGAATAACTGCAAGCTCGCCACCTCTTGTTAACATGAAAAATGTGCACAGAGTATTTCATATTAAAATAAACTGAATAACATTTGACTGTTTATTTTCTGGCCCCGAACATAACATACAGAATCAGGCAAAGAAAATGTATACCAAGCACTTTGCATTCCTAACGCATGACACCAATAATATGAAACAAGAATCATTGATTGTATTATGTCAAGGTAATATTTCTCAGCCCGCAAAGTGTTTTCTTTCCATTTAGCACTTTACAGGGTTCTTGCTATACTTGGCTCTTGTCGTGCCTTTTGTCACATCCTTGGTTAACCTGCGGCGCTATTTGCATCTCGACTACATTGTTTATTGGTGTATCTGAGCAGGAAAACCAAATAAGCCTCTGGACTTGGACGAGTCATAGAAACCAGCGAGGCGCGGATTCTCTATATATATTCATAAACTGTTCACATGGAGACCAACTCATATCTCTACAGCACGCTGATCTTTTCTTTACATTATAGAACTGTCTACACCATGCCCAACCCCCAACCCAGAGAGCCATGATATCCATCAAATGCTGATCACATATGTTATAACTGTCATCCATTCCAAAGTAGATAGAAACCCTAACTGAATAATATTTTGTTTGCTAAAGTATTGTGTGTTATAAGGTGGCTCTTCTGGAAGGGAAGACTGATGATCCATTGTCGTGGGACCAAAGGATGTGAGCAAGTGGCATGGGATACATTGGCCAGCTGATGTTCTTCCAGGGGACCCCTCACAGAAATGTATATATAGCAGCATGCTGACCCCATTGGGAACAGAGTCTAAAGGCCAGCCGATGTTCTTCCAGGGGTCCCCTCACAGAAATGTATATATAGCAGCATGCTGACCCCATTGGGGAACAGAGTCTAAAGGGCAGCCAATGTTCTTCCAGGGGCCCCCTCACAGAAATTAATATTTAGTAGCATGCTGACCCCATTGGGGAACGGAGTCTAAAGGACAGCCGATGTTCTTCCAGGGGTCCCTTCACAGAAATATATATATAGCAGCATGCTGACCCCATTAGGGAACAGAGTCTAAAGGCCAGCCGATATTCTTCCAAGGGGCCCCTCACAGAAATGTATATATAGCAGCATGCTGACCCCATTGGTGAACGAGTCTAAAGGACAGCCGATGTTCTTCCAGGGGCCCCCTCACAGAAATGTATTTATAGCAGCATGCTGACCCCATTTGGGAACAGAATCTAAAGGCCAGCCGATGTTCTGCAATGGGCCCCCTCACTGAAATGTGGATTTAGGGGCATGCTGGTGCCATTGGGGACAGGGCTGTGGATAAAGGGGTACCACAAATCCTCCTATGGAGGGCCCAGGCCAGCAGGGGGGCCCAGGCAGCTGGGTGAACCAGATGTGGGCAGGGATGGTGATCGACACGGCGGGGGGCAGTTACTGGAAATGATCCCCTGTGTGGCTCTCTCTACAGCAGCTGAAAGCTGGCTTCTACTCCTCTCCCTCCCACTGGCTTTCAGCTGCTGCAGAAAGAGTCATACAGGGGATCGGTCCCAGTAATTCCCCCCCCCCTTCCCGGTGCACCCATCACCCTCCCTGTGCACTACTGTATTATTTTCCCCTGCTGCCCAGGCCCCCCTTTGTGCCCTCACCCCTGCAGTGCTGACACCTCCCCACCCCCCTGACCCCCCATACCCACCAGCAGCTGCAAGCACTCAATAGGATTCTTCAGGATTGTGAGTGGGGGAAGGGTCTGGTAAATATGTCACATTTACCAGCCTCTTCCTTTCCTGAATGAACACAATGACTGGTGGCCAAGAGAGAGGAAAGTCTGGTGGTGCAAGAATGAAGAACGTAAGTGAAAAATTTCTTCAGTTTGGACCCACCACCAAACAGTCTTGTTGCCACCCTTCATTAGCTGATGTCTTCGGGACCTTGGGAGGCCCTTGCCAATGAACCACACGGTGAATGTCCACATTACCAGGCAACTACATGGGCACCCAAAACATGGACTACCCCTGTCCACTTTGGGACTTATTACAATATACACATGGACTGCTGAACCATGTGCCTGTCATTCTCCTCGTACCCAAAGCAGGACCCCCCCCCCCCCCCCACTTTACATGACCACGAATCTAGGTAAGTATTTGGGTCATTTAGCTAAGTATTGTTTTTCTTTTATTGGGGGATTAGCTAGAGGGGGTGGGAATAAAATATAATGTTCACAGGTTGCAGGAGAATGCATAGGCTAATTACTGGTTGATGAAGCCTTTTTTTTCAACTCCATGCCTGCACCAAACAAAATGGTGACGCTCTGCAATCCAGCCACCAGCATCCTAGCAGCCATTGAAACACAGCCACCCAGTGTCATTGGCTACTAGGTCATTGGTGGTAAGGGCTACAGTGCCATTGGTTGCTGTGACAGCTTTCTAGCAACTGATGGCGGAGGGTGGAAAATTGGAGGGGGCTTCATTGCTAGGATGCAGGTTTCTGGGCCATACAGGGTTATTGATTGTTATGATGCAGGCGGTCACCTGCACCATAACAACTAATGATGCCGAGCAGCCCACCACCAGCGCCTAGTCACCAGTTCAGTATAACTGCCCTTTGTATACAGGGCAACATTAGTGAGCTGCAGGGAGGAGATAGACTCCAGTATGGACTTCAGCCTCAGTGCCGCTTCCTACTGAGATTGGCTTGAGCTGGTTCCCTCACTTGGCTTAATTGGAGACATACCCCTAGTGGATCCTTGGCTTGAGTTAAGCAATATCAGTCTGTTCAGAATAATTAGGGGAGGTTCAGAGTTTAGATGGATTGATCCTCCTCTCAGTAGAGACAATATAACCACATTTCTTGACCTTCAGTCCTGTGACAAGAACAGGCAGGAACATGGATAGGTAAATTCTCAAGGTGAGGTAAGTATTGTAGCTCCTCTACTATACTTTATTTATCCAACCCAACAAGATGGTTAACTTTCAGTATCTAAGTATAGGTCCACGTAGACATGAAATCAACATGGTAAATTTACACTCATGAACAAGGGTGCCGTAGGCATGTGCCTACTCTACTCTACCTCAAAAAGACTTATCACCATATTGCACAGTCAGCAACTCATTCACCTTCCCCTTGTCCTTCTTGTTCAGCTTACCCCATTTTTCCCTTCCACCCCCCACCTTCCCTCCCCACCCTCTCCATCACCATTGCAAGGAAAAAGTCGCCCACTTGTCAACTTCCATCTCAACGTGTCAAAAGCTCACTTCTCCAGCAAGTACAGTAGATGGAAATGTAATATTTCTGTTTGCAATTCCAATTTCACAGCTGAGTGGGATTTGCAGAGACAGAGGATTCCAATAAAACTGCAGTAACATTTAACGGAGTGACTGACAGATGGGAAAATGGTATTGGGCAGGTCCATTTTTCTGATTATGTTAACAAAACATGGCATGCAGTTTTCGAACACGCGACAGATTCATTTACGAGTTACATTTTTATAGCATTGAATTGCTGATTATTTGATTTTATATATGGGGGTTGTTACTTTTATCACATAGCTCAGTAGTATGATAATACTTTATTGTTGATTTTGCTGCTTTTGTCCTTTTCATTTTTTCCTTTGTTTGCTAAAAATTAAAAGATACTCAAAAAAGTTTTCTTTTTCAAATGAATTTTGAACAAGACAAAAACATTGTTCACATTTCCTTTTATATATATATATATATATATATATATATATATATACAGTGGGGCAAAAAAGTATTTAGTCAGCCAACAATTGTGCAAGTTCTCCCACTTAAAAAGATGAGAGAGGCCTGTAATTGGCATCATAGGTAGACCTCAACTATGAGAGACAAAATGAGAAAAAAAATCCAGACATTCACATTTGCTGATTTGGAAATAATTTATTTGCAAATTATGGTGGAAAATAAGTATTTGGTCACCTACAAACCAGCAAGATTTCTGGCTCTCACAGACCTGTACCTTCTTCTTTAAGAGGCTCCTCTGTCCTGCACTCATTACCTGTATCAATGGCACCTGTTTGAACTTGTTATCAGTATAAAAGGCACCTGTCCACAACCTCAAACAGTTACACTCCAAACTCCACTATGGTGAAGACCAAAGAGCTGTCGAAGGACACCAGAAACAAAATTGTAGACCTGCACCAGGCTGGGAAGACTGAATCTGCAATAGGCAAGCAGCTTGGTGTGAACAAATCAACTGTGGGAGCAATAATTAGAAAATGGAAAATACACAAGACCACTGATAATCTCCCTCGATCTGGGGCTCCACGGAAGATCTCACCCCGTGGGGTCAAAATGATCACAAGAACAGTGAGCAAAAATCCCAGGACCACACGGGGGGACCTAGTGAATGACCTGCAGAGAGCTGGGACCAACGTAACAAAGGCTACCATCAGTAACACACTATGCCGCCAGGGACTCAGATCCTGCAGTGCCAGACGTGTCCCCCTACTTAAGCCAGTACATGTCCGTGCCCGTCTGAAGTTTGCTAGAGAACATTTGGATGATCCAGAAGAGGATTGGGAGAATGTCATATGGCAGATGAAACCAAAATAGAACTGTTTGGTAGAAACACAACTCGTCGTGTTTGGAGGAGAGAGAATGCCGAGTTGCATCCAAAGAACACCATACCTACTGTGAAGCATGGGGGTGGCAACATCATGCTTTGGGGCTGTTTCTCCACAAAAGAACCAGGACGACTGATCCATGTACAGGACAGAATGAATGGGGCCATGTATCGTGAGATTTTGAGTGCAAACCTCCTTCCATCAGCAAAGGCATTGAAGATGAAACGTGGCTGGGTCTTCCAACATGACAATGATCTCAAACATACCACCCGGGCAACGAAGGAGTGGCTTCGTAAGAAGCATTTCAAGGTCCTGGAGTGGCCTAGCCAATCTCCAGATTTCAACCCCTTAGAAAACCTTTGGAGGGAGTTGAAAGTCCATGTTGTCCAGTGACAGCCCCAAAACATCACTGCTCTAGAGGAGATCTGCATGGAGGAATGGGCCAACATACCAGCAACAGTGTGTGCCAACCTTGTGAAGACTTACAGGAAATGTCTGACCTCTGTCATTGCCAACAAAGGATATATAACAAAGTATTGAGATGAACTTTTGATATTGACCAAATACTTATTTTCCACCATAATTTGCAAATAAATTCTTTCCAAATCAGCCAATGTGATTATCTGGATTATTTTTCTCATTTTGTCTCTCATAGTTGAGGTCTACCTATGATGCCAATTACAGGCCTGTCTCATCTTTTTAAGTGGGAGAACTTGCACAATTGGTGGCTGACTAAATACTTTTTTGACCACTGTATATATATATATATATATATATATATATATAGTAAAAAATGCAATTTTTTTTTTTTGATTTTTAGCTTTATAGCTAAAACCTGTTAAACTTTTAGCTGCTGTCTGGTAGCTCAACATATAAGTGTATATCCACTTTAGCAGCTAAATTAGGACAATACCAAATTTATCAGTAAATAATAGTGCAGCGCTAAAATGATGATTCAAATAATAACCACAGGTGAAATAAATAAGCAATAAATATGAGCGTAGCGTGAGTATTAATAAATATAGATATAAGAACATATGATGAGTATCAATCCTGAACAATAAAATATCAGAGGGCAAAATAATTTGTGATGGTGACTAAATAGTGCCTATAAAATCCTCAGAGCTTCAAACGGTGCCAGTGCTGGTATTAGCGGAAGAAATGCGCACTCACCGGACGCGCAGTAAGAATGCGCGTTTTGATATATTATCCTGATGTCATCAAGGTAATCATCTGGACCAGTTGGCAGAAACAAGGGCTCCCTCTCAGGGTGAATGGATCCTGGGACTTTAGATGTTGATGTTCCAGGAATGTCCAGAGTTCCCCTTAAGGGATATGTGGGTGCAGCTCACAAGGGTTAACAGGAGGCTCCCTCTCTGGAGGCAATGGGCTGGTGCTGGGCGTCTAAAGGATTAAATGCTCCCCACAGGAGTCAAAACGGAAGAATGCCCATAGTGTAGTAAGTTGAATAAAACATTTACTAGTAGAACAACAAGGATGCATCCAGAAGTAAACATAAAATTTAATAGGACTAACCGTCCCTGAATAGAGATGGCCGCTGGAGCTCCACGATGCTCCGACGACGTGACGTCACAGCATGAGTAGGCTCCTCTTTACGCGTTACGTGCTTACGCACATCAGAGGAAGAAACCAACTTACTACACTATGGGCATTCTTCCGTTTTGACCCCTGTGGGGAGCATTTAATCCTTTAGACGCCCAGCACCAGCCCATTGCCGCCAGAGAACTCTGGACATCCCTGGAACATCAACATCTAAAGTCCCAGGATCCATCCACCCTGAGAGGGAGCCCTTGTTTCTGCCTACTGGTCCAGATGATTACCTTGATGACATCAGGATAATATATCAAAGCGCGCATTCTTATTGCGCGTCCGGTGAGTGCGCATTTCTTCCGCTAATACGAGCACTGGCACCGTTTGAAGCTCTGAGGACTTTATAGGCACTATTTAGTCACCATCACTAATTATTTTGCCCTATGATATTTTATTGTTCAGGATTGATACTCATCATATTTTCTTATATCTATATTTATTAATACTCATACTACGCTCATATTTATTGCTTATTTATTTCACCTGTGGTTATTATTTGAATCATCATTTTAGCGCTGCACTATTATTTACTGATTTCATAGAGGTTCTATTGGTTACCTTGAGTGCACAGCTGCGGACAGGTCAGCGCTCACTTTTTTACACTTTTATAATACCAAATTTATACTTGCCTCATATTCCCATTCACATTGCATGATTAAGAAAAAAAACCCTGATAATTGCCTTTTTGCTAGCTCAAAAATAATACCTAGCTTTCCCTTCTATGTATAGTTAAACTGGGATTAAAGGCAGTTGTACTCACCTTTTCTTCAGTGGTCCCTGTCCTTCGTCGTTGCCCGCATTTCCTTCTGTGTGCTGGTTTTCATCCATCTTCACTGGCCAGTGCAGGATGACCTAGTCCCTGCACATGCGCAGGAGCTAGTGATCCTGGTACACAGGGATCAGGCCGACCGCTGTGAGCAGGCAGATAGGTGTGTTTTATTGCAGAAGAGACATTGCATATCCCTTCTACAATAAAGAGAGGGCCTACTCACAGTGAATCACAGCAGAACTTTAGTTCCACTTTAAAATGATATTAAACACTCAGTTTCTTTCATGCTTTCAGCAGCTGATTTAATCACTTATTGAATACAAAGCTTTTTTATCCTTTAATCTTTGCCTATGTTTTAGTTTAAACTGTACTATGATCGTTGCCCCAGGTTTCCTGTTTCAGGGTGGCTCCTTTCGTATGGAGCCACCCTTGCATGTAGGGACTAGAGTTATGTCTCCCTACACCATATGCATCAATAGAAACAAACAGCCCCATAGCCTAGGATGCCAAGGCACTCCCATTCTCCTACCCTCGTCCCACTCTCTGCTCCAAGCTAACAGACTGACTGGAGACTGCATTTCTGTTTTACTCTTTCTGGAATCTTCAAAGATGCAGTTATTTAGAATAGTAGGAAAGAAGGAGCGACCAGTGTCCAAAAAAATACAATATTGATGATAGATTAAGAGGCATTTTTTGAGAATAGTGACAAGTACATCAAGCCAATGCATTTCAGAAGAGAGGCTCCCTCTTAGCCTTCCTCCCAAAATACCTTGGCTGGATGTACTCGTTGCTACTCTCAATAAATGCCTCTCCATATACCATCAATATTGTATTCTTTTGGAAACCGGGTTCTCCTTCTTTTCTACTATTCCAAGTTTACACGTGGAAATGACCTTAAGGCCATACCAGAAAACCACCAGTCCAAGCCATTAGAGGGCTCACTGCCAGTATTCGTAATTGGGCACACCCTGCCAGAGGGATATCTCCCTACTCACCCACACAATCACCCACCCATGACCAGTGATTGACCCAGTCAGTCCAGCACAGTCTCCAGGACAAACAAGATGCAATTAGGTATTTCCTACTACCAGGGGCGGACTGACCATTTGGAAACTCGGGCACTGCCCGAGGGCCCGGGGTCAGTAGGGGGCCCCCATGAAATGCCTCTGGTACCTTTTTCATAGGCTTTTTTGAGTTTGGGCAAGGACACAGGGGCCTCATGATCCCCTATTGCCGGAGGCCCCATGAGTTGTCAGTCTGCCCCTGCCTACTACTGACTTGTTTATAAAAGACCTACTTCCAGAGCCCTTATGTACATCCTTGTGTAGGCACCCTGCCATAAGCAGCAGTGTCTCTTCAAATCTAGTGCTGCTAGGCTGTAATCAGCCTAAACTGAATTGATAAGCCTATTTGGTCTCCCCTAAGCCTGTTGGTATTGTCTTCTTCTCCCTGGCAGCATTGCAAAACAAATCAGTAAGACTGGGTTGTGTATATGTATGAAAATATGTCCCCCTGGCTAACCACTAGGAGTTCTATTGCCAGTGGTGCAGGCTAAGAGAGGGTATAAATATTTGGGAGTGACCTGGTGAAGCTCTCTTCCCCACTGGGTTTCTGCCTAGGGAAGGGTGTGCTGGAAGTCTGGTCCTCCAAGACCTGCTGCCTGAGGAGGGCACCCATGTGTACATGAGACAAGGCCTAAGGCTCACACTGCGGAGGTGGCTTTTCAGAAGGAGTGAAGCCAATCCTGGGAAGCATCACCAGGGAGGAACTTTTTTTAGAAGTGCCAGACAAGTTAGATTAAGGCTTGGACTTCACAGATGTAGTACCCTCCTGATCCCTGGAGGCAGGTGGAGTAACTCAGAGACAGGGAGCTAGCATTCTACCTCAGGGTGTAAACCTCAGGAAATAGTTGAAAATTAGCTCAGCTACCACAACCCTATGGAGAAGACACCATACAGTGAGGTCCAAGCTTCACATCCAATCTTCTCTGGCCTCTCATCACATATAGAGGTTTCTTTAATCCCCGGGCTACAAAAGCAAGGCCTCAAACCCAATCATTTGCCCAGCTACAAGGTCACCCTCTTTCAGGCATCAAGCCTAAGAGGGTTTAGCAGCCAACACATCCCTCCCTTGGGCAGGAGACCCAGGAAAGAACTAACTTCCCAAGGTCACTAAATTTAAATAGACCCTCCTGCTGAGGGCAAGGGGGCTACACAGGCAATTTGGTGTCTTGCCCAGGAAATCTGTGTTACATCTGCACTACAGTAGAGTACTTGAGAAGCACAGGTTATCCGTCTGGCTTAAAGGTCCTTTTTCCTGTGAAGACAGAAATGGGGTTTGCCATTTTCTTTAAGGGGCTGACTGTGCACTTTGCAAAGTGCAATTGCACTCTGCAAGTGCAGTTGCTCCAGAGCTTAGTAAATTAGATAAAGCTTCACTTTGCCAAGAATACCCAGTTACATATAAGGAAAATTAAAAAAAAAAAACAGTATTTTTTCTTGCACATGATTGGATAATGGAAGTCAGCAGATCTTCTGCTCATTTACTAAGCTTTGAAGCAACCGCACTTGAAGCGTGCACAGTCTAATTGCTTTTAGTAAATCAACTCCTAAGTGTCCTGTGCCCTAACCTTGTCTCCCTGAGTTTATGGTAGCAAATAAACTCTTAATTAATAATCTTAAAGAGATAGTAAACTCATTGAAAAAAAAAAAGGAAATATCATAATGTCTTAGTATGCATGGCATTCTAGCACATTATGAAGGTCTTACTTTGAAATTAAACTTTCTAGCTGACAGGGCTTCCATCTTCATCTGGACTTCCTTTCCGGGTTCACACGCTGTGGCTACACAGCCAACCTGACAGGGCCCCCTCACAAAAACCCCCCAAAAAACACAGTTTACTATGTGTCACTTATGAATGAACACAATGAGTGATCGGTACTAATCTCTCCTTGCAATCATTCACGAACGTAAGGTCTGGTAAATGTGAAATATTTACCAGACCCTTCCCTTAGTCTCCATCCTGAAGGAACCTTTTGCATGACTGCAGTTGCCGGTGGAAAGGAGAGGAGGGAAGTCAGCAGGGGTGGGGGCACACAGGGGGCCTGGGCAGCAAAGGAAAACATATGGAGGCCAGGGAGGGTGATGGGTGTGGCAGGTGGAGTGAATTACTGGAATCAATCCCATGTATGGCTCTCTCTGAAAAAGATGAAAGCCAGCAAGAGAGAGAGGAGAAGAAGCCAGCTTTCAGCTGCTACAGAGAGCCATACAGGGAATTGATTCCAGTAATTGTCCCCCTGCCATGTCGATCACCCTCCCTGCCCACAAATCTGATTCACCCAGCTGCCTGGGCCCCCCTGCTGACCTGGGCCCCGTACAGGAGGACTGGTGGTACCCCCTTATCCAGGGCCCTGCCTACAAGTAAGCTTTATGGTAAGCTTTCCTGTAGGTAACAATAAAGACAGAGCATTTACTGGCACCCATCCAGGGGCGGACTGACCATTTGGAAACTCAGGCACTCCCTGAGGGCCCGGGATCAGTAGGGGGCTCCATGAGATGCCCCTGGTACCTTTTTCTAGGCTTTTTTGAGTTTGGGCAAGGACACAGGGGCCCATGATCCCCTATTGTTGTCAGTCCGCCCCTGCACCCATCAGTCCATAACCTTACTATAATTCAAGGAGGTGAAATGTCCACCCAACCACTCAGGGTCCCTAACCACATCTAGGGAATATGGGATGCTACAACTGCTCCTCTGCTTTGCAAGTCCCTGCCTAATGTTAGTTTCCATATACCTGTTTTTCTGCAAAAACTGCTAATGAACATGCCTGGTAGTGATGATAATTCAAACCAGCTCCAATCCTTTCAGTCCATGTTTTTGGTTTTATTTACAGCTCAAGCCCTGATGAAGGGGTCATCGTTGAGTCCCAACACATGTTGGCTGTACATGTGTGATTTTATTTGCACCGTTTCGTTGGAAAATATACTATTTGTTTGCCAACATTCTAGTGTGGAGCTCCTGTTCTCCCCTTTTCCTTATCTTCCTGTCCTGACATGTCCCATTTAAATACAAAATGTTGGCTTTAGACCGGTGAGGACCTTTGGGAAAGTTTGCTACATGAACGAGAGTCCTTTGTTGAGAAAAACAATATTTTAGAATATTTTAATTTCCCTTCTCAGATGATTTCCTCCGTCACGTTCACTTTCTAAGCATGTCCCTGACATTTGTCATAATTGGGAGCAGCGGCAGAATATTATTTGTCCCCATGCATCCACGTGGCGTTACAGATAATTTATGAAAAACAAATAGCGCTGACTTTCAGCGGGATTATGCAGCAGAAGAGGGCAGGTAGAAAGTCAGGTGTGACGCGTACTGGCAGCTGCTGTGCGGAGGATGGTGACAAATCTTGTCCCAAGTGTCCTTGAAAGTTGTGAGAATGAAGTTTGCATGTATCGAGATGATTATAAAAGGGCAAATGTACAAAAGCAGCTCATTTACATTGAAACACGGAAACAGGAACTGTTTTGCCTGCCAAAAGATTTGGAAAGGACTGCACATACTTTTGCGAACTGTCCAGCTCCGCTCTGCTGTGTGGCTGAGTAGCATAAGGTGAAACGGGTGGATTTGGCACCAGTGTAGTAGCCTTTGTAGGTCTGAAAGGTTACAATATTTTACAGTATTTTAGACATTAAAGCTTAACTCCGTGTTGGAAGAAAAATAAAAATCTTGCAGTGCGGGGTTGGAAAAAGGAGAGTGGGGGTGGGGGGAAACGCCTTTTATGCCAAGGTGGTGATAAAGAAGCTGCATTACTTACCCCATCCCCTGCTGTAGCCGGATCCATCACAAGTCTCTTCTTCCTCTTGCAATCCAGGCTGTGAACAGTCCCTTGACATCTTCATGTGCCATGCAGGACTATAAACCCTGCATTGTACACCAAGGAGGTTGGAGCATGACCATTGTCGGGAACAGTATAGAGAACAGGCTTGGAGGGTCCAGTTGCACTTCTGGAGGGGAGGAGAGAAGAAGCGCCTGTAAGTGCAGCAGACCACTTAAATTCAGCATAAAAGTAGGAACTGTCGCAAACGTGCGCACCAGAGACTGACGCAGTCTGCCATTTTGTTAAGAGTAGCCATGTTATTCCCTCATTCTTCCCCCCCTCTCACTCTGAGAGGCACAGTGACAGATGTGTGTATGTTAAAAGTGTCACAGGCCAGATCCCAGTGCCTCACTGTCCCAAGAACCTGTGCCACTTCACACCTCGGAAGAGATAAGGCAAGCTTTCCCAAGAGTTGAAAGAGATGCCGACCTCATAAACCTAACTCAGCGTAGGTGACAGAATCAGATAACCTTTTTTAAAATCTCTGTTTCCCCTATGTCTCATATCTTGGAATATGAGAGACTTACATAAAAACCAGACATATCGTCAGATGGCCAATGAGCAGGCGGACAGTTTGATGGGTCACTCGCCTTGCCTTGGACACATAGGAACGCAGTGCAGTATATAATTTCATAATTCATATCTAATCAATCCTCAGACGTGTCTGCATAATAATCTACCCGCGGGTGGACTGTCCCTTATGCAGATGGACAGTTATGGGCCAAAATATGAGAGAGATTTTTGATCTAGTTGAGGCATCCGCCCATAACTACATGCCATAAACGGGTTATTGGGCCTTGACTTAAGAGACACCCCCTGCTGGGGACTACAAAATAGGCTGTCAGACCTAAGAGTGAAAGAAGTTGAAGATGTCTCCCAATTTTAACATCAATACCACCTGGGGAGACACGTGCCCTCTTGCTCTGAAACTTGAATCTGCCAACCCAGGACTTTGGCAAGTACCTTAACCCTTTCACCTCCCTCTGATATCTCTTTGCTGTGCTATGGTTCTATGCATATTTATATATATATATATATATCTTAGTTACATCTTTTTTCTGTAAATATTTTTATTGCACCCGTTTAACACTCTCAGAAAGAAAGATTTATTACTAAAAGGTCAAACTGTTTCTATAGCTCTGTATTGCAATTGACGAATCCCTGCCTCTAAAGAGAACGCTGTTTGTTTAACCCTCTGTATAACAGGCCTGTGTTATGATCGTGTTATGCAGTCGATTATTTCAATCATTAGAGTGTTATAGCTGATAATGCCGAGTTTCCTCTTTCTCTGTACAAAAAGGAGGTGGTGGCAGTGTGAAGGGTTAAATGCGTGATTAACCTGACCCAGTAACAATCGCCCAGGCTGCCAGTACATCGATTGTGGTCCGTTAGCTGGAAAATCGTTGTGCAGGGTGCAGCTCGGTGTGGAATTGTTACACATGTCACATCGCAGTTTTAGATTGGCTAGTCCTTCGGTCACGAGTTTGGTGAGAAGGTCTGGGGTCTGACGGAAGGAGCATGGTAGCATGGTAGCAGGAGGGAGACAGATGTGGAGCAGGCCGACATGCCCGTACTCCTCAAGATGGCGGCTGGAACGCACGCTGGAGCGCAACGTCGGAGTAGGCATGACCAGTGACCAGAATTCAATGCCATGCGTTTCGGAGCATGCGCTGGCCTCTAGTGGTGGAAGCTCATTCCTTTGTCAAGCAAGGGAATCTTGCTTCTTCTCTTCTTTTCTGCTTCAGTACTGCATGAAGCTTGCCCTTAGTGCCATACAGGCCAACCCAATCCAAGTCACCCAGACTAATTCCATTAACTATTAGACTTTTCAGACTTGGTTCCAGTTTTTGCACTGATTATCATTTCTGTTTTTCGCACTTCTGGAGGGACCCTACTTGAGCACAGATTAGGGTAAGTATTTTCTCTTACCCCAAGCAAATAAACAAAAAGGCTTTTTCAATCCAGTTGTCTACACTATCTGGTTTTTAGCTCTGATGAAGGGGGACTGCTGAGCCCCCGAAACGTGATGGTGTTACAAAATAAAAATCTTTTAAAAGGTCTGCACAAGCCGGTGCGGTGCTCCCAGCCTTTCAAAACTTCAATAAACTCCTCTGGGGGTCTGGAAAGACCCCACAGTTGCTGGTGAATAGTCTCTAGGACCTTAAACCACCCATTGCGTTATAACCCATCTCTACTGGGTTCAGCGCTCCTACATCAAAAACATTGCATATACTCAGGCGAAAACAAGCATTTAACTCTTTTGGGGGGATGGGGGGTACGGCAAAGGTAGTTTTTTTCTTGTGCTCAAAGTAATATTAATGGTCACACTCAGGGACAGACGGACAACTCATGGGGCCCCCGGGCAATAGGGGATTATGGGGTCCCTATGTCCTTGCCCAAACTTAAAAAAGCCTATGAAAAAGGTACCAGGGGCATCTCATGGGGCCCCCTACTGACCCCGGGCCCTCAAGCAGTGCCCAAGTTTCCAAATGGTCAGTCCGCCCCTGGTCACACTGTGTTAGGTTATATAAAGGGTTAGAGCGTATGTTACACCAAAACTTTTTGGAAAAAGCAGAGAATTGTTTGGTCCACCATCATGTTTTTTTATTGATGTCTTTGTCTTTGTCGGGGAGATGCATCCCGCTATTAGGCTTGGTTCACATCTGTGCATATCAGGAATGTATGTAAAGTTACGTGCTTTCCCAACACGCTCTTTATCAGATTTGTGGGGCTGCCATTAATTCTATCATAGTCAAATGAGGGTTACAAAAGGGTTGGGGACTTCTCTCCCTATGTGTGTTGGGGGGTAGGGCAGCCCATCAAAATGGAAGGGCTGCCCTACATACAACATACAGAAACACTTAAAAAATGTGTAGAACTGCACATTAGCTAGGTCCCCCCTTACCGGAGTGAACCTAGCCTAGGTAGCCACTGTCACTGAAACAAAAGGGGGAAATTCGGGATTGCGGGGTTGTCCCCAGAACAAGAGGTAAAGGAAATTCTTCCTTCGGGGACAACTGACTAAGAAGGGAATTCTACTCTTTTTGGGAGATTTCTTCTTACTTCTTGTCTCTAGAGCAAGAACTAAAGAGAAATCATAAATACTAAACTACAACCTGACCGGGCTTTTAACCCTTCCATATTCTACTCAAAACTAAAAAAAAAAAAGTTTTGGCCATACTTGTACTTTATATTTTAGTCAGAGTAGGATTTTATGGGATAGGTATGAATGAATTCTGAATATGTCAACAGTGATGAGGTTGGGTTCAGGGTCGGGTTGGGTTGGGTTAGGTCTGAACCCAAGTTCGACCAGACCAAGAAGTTAGCTGTCACTGCTGGGTCAATGAGCTGTAAATATACAAAGGGGCAGGGATGCTCCTGACATCATCAACCACAGTGGCTAAATGGTTAGCACTTCTGCCTAGCAGTATTAGGGTCACCCAACCATGGCACCCAACCATGGCCCCACCTGCGTGGAATCTGCATGTTCTCCCAAGACATGCTGGTAGGTGAGTTGGCTCCTGTCTAAATTGGCCCTAGTATTTGTATGTATGAATGTGAATTAGGGACTTTAGATTGTAAGCTCCTTGAGGGTTAGAGACTGAAGTGAATATACAATATATATGTAAAGTAGCAGCGCTATACAAGGACCTATAATAAATAAATTATTAAATCACTGCCCTGCCTCCACGCTTCTTCCAATCAGAGCACACCTTGCATTCCCTGAGAAAAATTAAATTCTGTGAATGGTGCCCTTTATGAATGAGTGCCCCCTTGTCATTACTATGCAGTAGGGCAGCCATTCGTCATGGGACCCAGAAGACAGTGGCAATCACTGTAGTAGCACCAACTACTACAGTGATTCTGTGCTTCCACAAGTATGGCATACGCATACACACATATGATCCAAGCTGGACGAATCTAGCTATGCAATATAATCCATACCTGGAATTCAACTTTAAAATTAGCCCAATAAGAATACAAAAAAGGACCCCATCTACTGGTTTAAACATGTACAGATGAGATATTAATTTTAAATATTTCGAAATTACATAAAGCGTTATTAAACTCAGGACCCTGCATTCACTATATCTGGTTCCCCACAACACACAGAACATGGAAATGCAAATATTATAGTACATATAAACTAATTCAATACCTTTTCTTATCAGCAGTATAGAGCAGTCTTGTAACTTCTGTGACAGTAGGCAGGTGAAATCACCTGGTTGCGTCCTGGATGGACGATACATTTGTCCAAGGTTCAGACTTTATGGGGATTTGTTCCACTAGACCAGGGGTGGGCAAACTTTTTGACTTGAGGGCCGCAATGGGTTCATATATTGGACCCGGGGGCCAGACCAAGAGTAGATGAATGATGTGTATGTGTCATCCATAGTAAGTATAGTAATATTCCCCCATAGTAAGCATAGTAATTAATCCCCCATATAGTAATTCATCCCCCATAGTAATTCGTCCCCCATATAGTAATTCGTCCCACATATAGTAATTCGTCCCACATATAGTAATTCGTCCCACATATAGTAATTCGTCCCCCATATTGTAATTCGTCCCCCATATAGTAATTCATCCCCCATATAGTAATTCATCCCCCATATTGTAATTCATCCCCCATATTAAGTCCCCAAGTCCTCCCTGTGTCAATTCACTTACCTTTGCTCTGCGCGTTCCTCTCGCCGTGTTCCCACGCCTCTCACAGTCCGCCCTGAAGACCGGTGTAGTATGAAAATCTGTCTCCTATGAGGATCTGTCCCCCTTGACGTATCTGCGCATGTGCCAGTTTCAGGCATTAGCAGCCGATCGGCGATCTCCGGCACATGCGCAGATACGTTGAGGGGGACAGATCCTCATAGGAGACAGATTTTCATGCTACACCGGTCTTCAGGGCGGACTGTGAGAGGAGCCTAGCAGGAGCCTAGCTCCGCGGGCCGGATTAAAAGGCCCGCCGGGCCGTAGTTTGCCCATTGCTGCACTAGACGGAAGTGCTGAGTCCTTCAGCACTGAGGTAATGAGCTGCAGCTGAAGGTAGTGGGCTCATTAAGGCTGGTATAAAACTTCCCAGCTTGCTTAGGGAGTTGCTCCAACCTGGAACCAGATCTATGTCTGAACTGACTGGGGAGCTGACATCTTATCTGTGTGCTGGGAGACAAAAGCCTGTGTGGCTAGCCTCCAACTACTAGCAACTAGGTATAGCATCAGGCTCTACCTAGTGGGTAGCTATGGAAAGCTATTGGTACAGTTAATAGCCAAGTTGGCCAGGATTTAATTTGATGTTTCTTTTTGGTTTGGCATTTTTTGTACATAGTGTAAATAAACTGCACCTTTTTGTTTTTTCACTTCCACTATTGTTGTGCTGTGCCTGTCTTTTTGTGTTGTGCACCCATCCAGGGGGTCACACACACCCGCTGCTGAGCTAACCCCATTACACTTCTATCAGTGTCCAGCAGAGCACTGGTTAAAGCTTGTAGGAGGAGTTTTCATTCTCCCCTGATTGTCCTATGAGGATGCAAAACCCCTGACCCTCTGTCTGGACTGTGCTGATTGGCCCTGTGCTAATCACAAGCACCCTCCCAGGAAAAAAAAACTCTCTAGCAATACACACCAAACTGGACATGTGCAGCTTGCCCTCAAGCCAAGATGGATTGGGGACAGTAGAAGACGGGGAGGATCAGAGAAGACAAGATTAAAACGTCTTTTTAACAATGTGGAGGATTACCCCCCTTAGGTCCCACAGTGAGTATAACAAGCATGCTTTACTGCATACACAGACTGATTGTACTGTTGTGGGCTTAGTAACACTTTAAGAAAATGAAAGAAAAATTGTATGCTCTGGACAATAAAGAAAATTCATACAAAAACACAATACATTTTTAGTAGCCCTTTAAATTTAATTTAATTTGTTTTACCTGTGCTAAAATTCCCTAGTTTATTCCCCTCTAACCAAAACGCTCATTGTTTTGTCTTATGCAAAGTTCAGGCAGGCTGGTGTCACTGTGAGATCAGGGCTTTGTACGTACATTAAAAGGTCAGCGCATTCATTACCAAGGAAGATAATAAACAGACAGGTCCGAAATATTATTGAAAACTTCCAAAATAGTTTTCGTTTTTATTATCACTAGTTATTAAAGAGAAGGTAAAAACTAGGTTCAACATCAGTATTGAATAAAGACCCGCTAAGGTGATATTTAAAGTGACTCTGTAGCTACAAAAAATAAAAGGATAAATGAAAGCCACCCTGTAAGGGAAAAGTTAGAATAATCACCTATCTTGTCATCACTTTGATATCCTCTGGCTTGTAGAAATACACCGGCCAAAGAATCTTCAGCATTCAAAACTTCTAATGCCTGGTACACACTACTGTATATGTTTTTCAGCCCAACGATCTGATCGGAAAAAAAAGGGTGGAGCCAGGGGCGGACTGACAACTCATGGGGCCCCCGGGCAATAGGGGATCATGGGGCCCCTGTGTCCTTGCCCAAACTCAAAAAAGCCTATGAAAAAGGTACCAGGGGCATCTCATGGAGCCCCCTACTGACCCCGGGCCCTTGGGCAGTGCCCGAATTTCCAAATGGTCAGTCCGCCCTTGGGTGAAGCTCACTGTACTAACTATGCGATGTTAATACCGTGATCTCCCCACTGTGCTATTGTGTTCTGACAGGGGGACAGGAAGAGTTCCTGAAGGTGGAGATGGGCTGCAAAACCTAGTGGTCCTGGTTTACTTTTCTACAAACTAGACATGTGCGATTAGTTTTGTTACAAATTAAAATGCAGCTGAAATTGTCATTATTCACAGCAGTAATGAATTTCAATCTGAAATAAATTATAATGAAAACAACAAATGCATTCATATTAATTTGCTTTATTTATTTCATTCGTTTGCGACTTCGGAGGGTTTTGTGAGTTCAATATATGTCACACTATTGTTATGACTAGACAAAGCCAAAATCGCAAAACATCAAAGTCTCAAGCAAGTTGCATTGAAGTCAAAAGCATGTTCTAACTTCCACAAATACAAATCGATTCAGAACAATGAGTATACAAAACTAATTCTGAAAATTAATCATTCTAGCATAGTGAATGTGACGAAACAAAATGATTGACTTAACGGCTGCATAAAAAACAAAACAAATTTCACCAGCTCACAGGTCTCAAGGTTGCCCCACTAAGGGGATAGCTGGAACAGAACAGCTGAGATATGGAGACTAATACTATGATAATTAACCTGCGCCCAAAACAAATATTGCATGAGGACGCCCAGTGGGACCCACATGGAAGAAAAATATATTTGAAATATATTTAAAACATATTCTTTCCAAATATATTGACATATATTTGAAATGCTACAATTTTGGCCATATTCAATATATTTCAAAATATATTTCAATACAGATATTTATGTTGAAATGCGTTTTTATTACAAAATATATGAAAAGTATTTTTAAAAACACATTTCAAATATACTGTATGTCTATATATTTTAAAAAATATATATTTTGTAAATATATTCTTCAGATTCTTTTTTAGCATATATTTTACATATATTTGTAAATACATTCCAGAAATGTAGATTTGTATTGTTAAAGACATACAGTATATTTGAAATGTATTTTTAAAAATATTTTCATATGTTTTGTAATAAAAACGCATTCCAACATGCAATATATATATATATATATATATATATATATATATATATATATATATATATATATATTTATTGAAATATATTTTCGAATATATTGAATATGGCCAAAACTGTAGCATTTCAAATATATGTCAATATATTTGGGAAGAATATTTTTAAAATATATTTCAAATATATTTTTCTTCCATATGGGGAAGGACGAAATGCGTCAGTAGCGGACCGTGGTGACGTCATTTCCAGTGTTTGAGCGCCCGGCGGTGCGTTGCCTCCTAGTCCGGTGTATATGCTGTTTTTCTCTGGAATCATGTGAGTGCTATATATGCATATATTTTTTAACCTAATACACTATTTGGATGCCTTCCTCCATTCCTTACATGCGCACACTTCATACTCCGTTGCCATACCGGGATGAGTGACAAGCACAGTTACTCCCAGGAGGACAAGATTCAGCAGAACTAGATCTGCCCCACCAAAGCAAGACTTGACTCGTGTTTCACTATAAGTCCTCATGCACGCTGGATGTTTTTACAGCTGCCGTTTTGGCTTTTGACTTTTTTGATGTTTTTTGGCGTTTTTTTCTACAGCCAGTAAACCCCCCAGCATGTTATTCTATGTGTCCATGCACACATAGACTGTAATCAACTTTTTTTGGCAGGGACCATTTTGGGCTGAAAAAAAAAACCCAGGACTAGTGGGTTTCTAGAGGAGTTTTTTTAGCTGTGAGAACGCTCGAATGCAGAACAATGCAGTAAAACGTGGTAAACCGCCGCAAACTGGTGTTTTTGGACTTTTTTTGACCAAAAAGAAAAATTGGGGGTGATTAAAAAAAACGCTAAAAGATGCAAACCCAGGACTAGTGGGTTTCTAGAGGAGTTTTATTAGCTGTAAGAACACTCTAACGCAGAACAATGCAGTAAAACTTGGTAAACCGCCGCAAACTGGTGTTTTTGGACTTTTTTTGGCCAAAAAGAGCTGAAAAACTCACGTTTTTAACATGACTTTACACAGCTAACGTTACCAGCATTATCAAAACACCCCGTGTGCATGAGGACTAAGGCTGGCCATACACTATACAATTTTCTGTTAAATTTCTGCATAATTTCTTTTAGATTTACCTTCAACTATGTAGTGCAGGGGCCCGCCTAATTGGATACAATTCAAACTGTTTGTAACGGACCACCCGACAGCACCTCTATCAGTCCCCTGATAGAGCCTCTCCAGCGTGCAGAGTCTAAGTTCCGGAGCACTTGTTCACCAGGGCCCCTGATGGTGGGGATGGACTTGGAGCGCTCCGGGACCAGGTCGCAGCTACCGGATATCTCTATCAGTGGTAGAGGAGTCTGCTGGAGGCTCCTGCAGGGTGAGAGTCTGATGTGAGGGGACCCGGGGATCCCTGAGAGATGGATGGATGGAGGAATGAGCAAGGGCAGAGTCAAACAAGCCGTGTCGGTAGCCGGGGGGGTCGGTGAGGTACAAAACAGTAGGCAAAGAATGGTCGGGTCACACGCAGGGTCAATAACAGGAGATCAAATCTAAAGGGGAACATCCAGGAGCAGAGTCAGGCAAGCCAAGGGGTCAGGACAGGAGAAGACAGCTAAGTCAGATAATCCGGATCAAAGTACTCACAACACAGGTAACAGGATATGCAGAAAGACCATTTGGCAACAAGTGTCTGTGCAGGGCTGATTTAAGTAGCCCGCCCTGCACCTGACAGGCGCAGCCTAGGTCCTAATGCCTGCCCAGTACTGTCATAGATGACGGGTGTGCCTGGGTCCTAGTGCCCTGCTGCCTGCATGTCTTGACAGACACCTACGCATGTGTAGACCCATGCGTCGCGATGGTCCCTGACACTGTTGTTTAGGTTTGACCACATATTATATGGTTTTTGGTAAACCTAAAGCAAAATTCTCAAGAAAATTGTATAATGTATGGTCAGCTTAAGAGTCCACTACAGCTGGTGAGTGAGTGGGAGCAGTGATGGGGAGCACAGAGCAAGCACCACGAAGTGTTAGTGGAAGAAGCACGTGCACTATTTCAGTAATTAGTCTTGATACTGAAGACTTTGCTTTACTTTATTTTATGTATGATGTACTGTATGTTTAGTTAATGTTGTTTTTGTCACATATTATATTTGGCAGTGCTCTTAAATATATGTTGTTTAAGATGTGGAGACTGTACACAGGCAGGCAGGAGCATAGCTGGTCCAGGTAGGGGTCAAGGCAGACAGCAAGCAACCAGGTAGTTAGGTCAATCTGGGTCAGCAAAAGTCAGACAATCTCACAGATGAGTATTAAAACAGTTTGTTGAAGGGTAACCGGTAAGAAGAAACAGCACCAACTACTTGAAAGACTGGAGCTTACTTAACCTCCCTAGCGGTCTGATTATGTCCATATTTCTGTGCTCAAAGCGGTACGTTTTTTGCATGGAAATATGTATTTTTTTTATTGTAGGCCTGTAATTTTTAGGAATAACTCATTGAAATCTGTCCGAAAAAGAGTCTAGTAAACTTGAAACACGAAATCATCTGACCCAAGATGACCACAGAGGGTCAAACTGGTGTAGTGTAGCCAGCCGGAACGCTGATCCATTGACCCAGGAAACCATAAAGAAATGTTGTTTCTCCTGGACTTCCTGTCAAGGCTAAGATGCCACTCATTATGTCACCTGCAGTGGAGAAAATATACCTCACCTGCCTACACATTCCCTGCAAGTCCATGGTGTCAAGGGTTTACCCCCTTACCCTCAACTTACGGATCCAGTGCTTATGTCTGCTGGAATAAAAGCATCATTGAACGCATTCCCTGTGGTGTCAAGGCTCCACCCCTCACCACAACTCATGGGAGAATGTAGCAAAAAGCAACACTACCTGTGCTACTAGGCTAAAGTTGGACTTTAAAGTTTTGAAGTAAAAGGATCAATAATACGTGAATATACTCAAATGGATGTCAGAACATAAGGTGAAAAAGTCCAAGAAGATTTATTTGTGCACCACTCAACAGCCAATATGTTCTAGCTTCTAAAGGACCATCAGAATTAATATAGACTTCTAATGCAGATACCTCTTTTGATTTGATCTTTGAGTACTTTTCAGTCTTTATTTCTCTGTTTCAAGCCCTGATGAAGATGGAGCTTTGTTGCCCCAAAAACATGTTGGTGGTTTTTCACTATCAATTATTACAATTTTCTTGAAATCTTTCACTTTATGGTCTGGTGCCCATGTATGTTCAGAGGGACCTGTTAATTTTGGGAGCTGTCTCACCAAGTCAGTGGGCTTATTTAAAAAGTCTTACTTATCATCATTTGAAGAAACATATGTAGCACTACGCTCTCGAGGGCAGCTGAGTTTTTGGTTCCCCTAATCTGTGCACAGTCAGGCAGCATGCGTTTTCCACACTTTCATCCAAAGTCAGTAAAACAGTCCTTGAGCTTGGCTTTTATTGTTTTATTAGGGTATTTAACTTGGATGGGGTCTAGAGGTATATGGGATGCCTAATGGAACTGTACAACTTTGGAGAATAAACTTCTTAACAAAAAGGACAAATATCAGCAGCACACAGTCTTTGCAAGGAACACTTGGCCCCCTTAGAGAACCTCCTCAGACCCCAGATGAAAATGTCCTCTTCAACCTGGCTGTCTTAGAGTGTCTCTGACCAAGGGAGATGTACAAGTTAAATAGTCCCAGGGAGAACTAGTTGGGTATTCCACCTGACCACCCTCTCCTTTCTTTGGCCCAGGGGGTGTAGAAGTGCTGCTGCGTTCAGGCCTTTCGCTGGGCTAGCTCCTTCCCTGCTGACAGGCTGTCTTTTCTAGGTAGACTGTGTTACAGTGGAGGTTTATCTATACTGCTTCAGCCTTTAGGCAGCCCCCCCTCCTCTCGGGCCTCCTCCCAGGCTCCACACTAATATCACCTTTCTCACTCTATCTCCCAACCAGGGGCGGACTGACAACTCATGGGGCCCCCGGGCAATAGGGGATCATGGGGCCCCTGTGTCCTTGCCCAAACTCAAAAAAGCCTAGAAAAAGGTACCAGGGGCGTCTCATGGGGCCCCCTACTGACCCCGGGCCCTCGGGCAGTGCCCGAGTTTCCAAATGGTCAGTCCGCCCCTGCTCCCAACCGACTCCAACTCCAACTCCCCTGCTGATCAGGCTCTCCAACATTTAAGGGTTGTCCTAGCCACCATGCCAGGCCTCCTGCCTTGGGATTGGCCAGGTTCCCTCAAACATACAAATCCAGGCCTCCTCCAGTACCAGCAGTTTCTAGAAGGGTGGGAACTCTGGAGCCTTTCAGTCTAACCAGAAGTAACCTCATTGACTTACTCCCAGGCTGACTCATACCCAGGCTTCTAGCAAGCCCCTAACTAAACACAAATATCCTACCTAAACTAGAGGACTCTACACATATGAATGCCAGAACCTCCCAAAGTTCCTTCCAGGATCACTGCCAGACAGTTAGCATTTTTACAAGCTCAGCAGTAGCAGTGTCCATGTTTGTCTCATGACAGTTTTCCTTTAAATGCAAGATATGATTAATGTCTGGTGATGAAAGTTGGATTATTACGTGCAGAATTTAGCCTACGCTGGGGGAATCTATGTATATACTGCCAGGCCTGGAGGATATTTCCCAGCTGCTACACCAGAGTTTTCACTAAGCGACCGTAAGTCAATTATTCTTTTGCTAATTACCAGCATGTGCAACATATTTTCCCTGTGCCACGGTGTGAATCAAATAAATTGGGATTTAATACCTGCTAATGAACAAAAGCAATAATTCTGCCTGTTTGTTAACCCAAACACGGGAGCGTGTGTGCAAACAACGGGTCCATGAGCTTCCGCGATAGAGGGACTTCAATTCCGTTTATGACCGGTGTGAGCCATGTAGAGAATAAACATTTCATGCAATGTATATCCAGGGCCATACATTGCTGTAATTATGATGGTTTAATTGGAGGAGGACTACTGAATAATTCAAAAGCTTCTAAAACACATGCAAATGATTGTATTACATTTTGCTTTTGTTGGGAACTCTAAGAGCTACCCCTATTCCTTTGTACAGACAAAATATAGCCCCTTCAGAAGAGTTAATAAGCTCCAATTGGTGTGATTGAGTGTTCCTGACAAATGGAATGTGCAACCGTTGGTGCATCTACAACATGGGTGTCAAACCAGGGGTGGACTGACAACTCATGTGGCCCCCGGGCAATAGGGGTTTATGGGGCCCCAGTGTCCTTGCCCAAACTCATAAAAGCCTATGAAAAAGGTATCTGGGGCATCTCATGGGGCCCCCTACTGACCCCGGGCCCTCAGGTCCGCCCCTGTGTCAAACTCAAATTTCATCACAGGCCACATCAGCATTGTTGCCCTTCAAAGGGCCAGTTTTATCTGTAAAACTAGATGTCCAGATGCCCAGAGATGTCCCTCATGCTCCCTTACATCTCAGTGCACCCCCCTATACCTTGTGGGACACTGGGGGCGGAGCTCAGAAGCAGAAAGTGCAGGGTCTGGAGTAGGACCAGAGGAGGTCTGGAGTCAGTTGCTGGAATCTGCTGAATGCTGAGACCAGGGGAGGCGGAGATGAAGATGAAGAGGTGCTGCGGCTGCACAGAGAGGTGCAGGATCTGTAGGAGTTCTCTCCTCCTCTCTGCTGCCAACTGCTGAGACTGGAGCAGAGACAAGCCTCTTCATTGCTGCACAGAGGGGTGCAGGATCTGGCAGTGGAGTTCTCTCCTCCTCTCTGCTGCCAACTGCTGAGACTGGGGCAGAGACAAACCTCTCCATCTCTGCACAGAGAGGTGCAGGATCTGTAGGAGTTCTCTCTTCCTCTCTGCTGCCAACGGCTGAGACTGGGGCAGAGACAAGCCATTCCATCTCTGCACAGAGAGGTGCAGGATCTGTAGGAGTTCTCTCCTCCTCTCTGCTGCCAACTGCTGAGACTGGGGCAGAGACAAGCCATTCCATCTCTGCACAGAGAGGGGCAGGATCTGTAGGGGTTCTCTCCTCCTCTCTGCTGCCAACTGCTGAGACTGGGGCAGAGACAAGCCTCTACATCTCTGCACAGAGAGGGGCAGGATCTGGCAGTGGAGTTCTCTCCTCCTCTGTGCTGCCAACTGCTGAGACAAGGTGAAGGAGGAAATGCAGGAGAGATGCGAGGGCCACATGAAATGGACATGATCAACAAAAGAACCCTCAAAGTGATTCAGTAGCGAAAAAAACCCCAAAATATATATATATATATATATATATATATATATATATATATATATATACATGTGAATAATTAAATAAGTATGTGATCATTCAGCATAAGTGAAAAATAAAATAAAAAGTCCATAAAATGTCTTTTCCACCAAATTAATCTTCTAATTCCCAAAAAGAAATCACCACATGCAAAAGGATGGCGTCCCCCTTTCGGATATGCAATCACCGGATAGCCATGCCCCCCATTCTCATGGTTGGCTAGAATTGCTTATAAGGTGAATCCAAATGGGAAGGAAATCAACCAAAATCAATATATTTACACTGCTTTCTGTTTATCCTCCAATCTCCATTCCTGTCATTCCCATGATCAGCTGGCACCACTTCACAGGTTAACAGATTCCTAATAATGAGGAATTTATAGCAACATGGATAACACTCTCCTTCTCCTTAATCTCTCTCTCTCAGGATTAGTGGTCATGTACAAACAAAATAGAAATAACCCAATAGTGCAGTATGAAATAACAGCTTTAATCGCTATAAAGACAACCACTTACAAAATATAAGCAGAAAAAAAGCCCGTAGGTGTTGCAGTGAGATCTAAAACACTGGTGGGTATCAGGGCAATGCTCTCACCACCGCTGGATCCCAAAAAATGGCGCTCCTGCACAGGGGCGGACTGACAACTCATGGGGCCCCTGGGCAATAGGTGATCATGGGGCCCCTGTGTCCTTGCCCAAACTCAAAAAAGCCTATGAAAGAGGTACCAGGGGAATCTCATGGGGCCCACACTGACCCTGGCCCTCGGGCAGTGCCCGAGTTTCCAAATGGTCAGTCCGCCCCTGCTCCCGCATCACTTCCGGTCGCCACACAGCCTCTCTCTGACGTGTTTTGTCATATCTTACTTAGTCTTAGGGACATGGACAGGCCATTTTTTTATGTACCAAAAAATTGGGTATTATATTGTGTTTGTGTGCACTAAAATTCATTCAAATGTATTTGTTCCAATACATTTTTGTTTGAAAAACCGCTGCACAAATACCATGTGACATAAACAATTGAAACACCCAGAATTGTATTCTCTAGGGTCTCTTCATTTAAAAAAATATATAATGTTTGGGGGTTCTAAGTAATTTTCTAGCAAAAATATTATGATTTTTACATTTATGTCAGATTGGCCTGGGTGGCAAGTGGATAAATATGCTTAGGACAAGCAAAGATCTATACTCATACCCAGGGGCGGACTGACCATTTGGAAACTCAGGCACTGCCTGAGGCCCGGGGTCAGTAGGGGGCCCCATGAGATGCCCCTGGTACATTTGTCATAGGCTTTTTTGAGTTTGGACAAGGACACAGGGGCCCCATGATCCCCTATTGCCCGGGGGGCCCCATTAGTTGTCTGTCCACCCCTGAACAGTGATATAGACATCTGACAGACTTATGCCTGCATGGCATTGGCTGATTCAACAGAATCCAGCCAACATTTGGCCTGTGTGTACAGCAGCCTCTCCGACAGAAGGCAGCTAAACATCGGGTTTTATAGAGCTGTATGCTAGAAAAACATCCGCTGATCAGCATCTGACCAGCGCTTGCTGCCAGGGTTGGCTTTACATCTCGGGAGCCTATAGGCAGAGAATTCTGAAGCCCCTCCCCCTTCCCAGTAAGACCAACTTCTTTTTCATGATAAAATATTTTTATAGAAAAATTGTTATATGTGTTAGGGAGTATGCTGCAGACTATGATGTAAGGGGGAACACTGAGGACTGTAATGTAAAGAGGAACCCTGGTCACCACAGTCCCCCTTACACAAGGGTCCCCAGAGTTCCCCTTACATCAGATCCTCAAGGTTCTCCTTTACATCACAATCTGCAGAGCCCCCCCTTACACAAGGGTCCCCAGAGTTCCCCTTACATCAGATCCTCAAGGTTCTCCTTTACATCACAATCTGCAGAGCCCCCCCTTACACAAGGGTCCTCAGAGTTCCCCTTACATCAGATTCCTCAAGGTTCTCCTTTACATCAGAATCTTAGGGCCCTATGATCCCCTATTGCCCGGGGACCCCATGAATTGTCAGTCCACCCCTGCTACATACCAAAAAATGAAACAAAATAAAAAACAAAACAAAAAATATTTTTAGAAATTAAAAAAACTGAATAAATAAAAAGAGGAAGGTTGAATAGTCAACTTGGTGATTTTTGCCATCTCTCTCCTATGTTTCAAATTTGCTATAACAGACGCATGAGTGAAAAGGGCTATAATAAACTAATAGCAGGGAAAAAAAAATATAATATAAATATCATGGACCTGTACTCTGGAATAACTCCATAAATCCCTCTCCTCGTCTCCTGACAACATACACACAGGCTTGTTTGTGGTATGCTGATATGTAACAGACGGTGATCTGAGAAGGAACAGCAGGAGGAGTTAAGGAGGATTTACATGTAATTACTAGATGTACATAATTAGCTGCCATTGGAACATTTTATTAACAGCTAATGAGGAGAGGAAGGCTGCGGTGTCGTAAGCGCCATGCTACACAAACACAGGATGGCGACGGTATTAAACATTGTGTACAATTCTGGGTTAATGGAGTTTGCAGAAAAACAACAACCAATACGGATATTACTCGGAAAATATCTTCAGTACGGATCTCTGTTGGTATCTCTCTATGGTGGCAATAAATTATTGATTTGTTTTTGGATCAATCTTCCGATAGGAATAATTGATCTATAATTGACGACCAGTTTGGTCAATATGCTACACATGGGGAAGTGGATTTCAATCTATAATTAAAATATGATTGATAATTTATTGAAGTGTGTATGGCCACCATAAGTTACAATCATATTTTAATTATAGATTGAAATCCACTTCCTCATGTGTAGCATATTAATCAAAAGGGTTGTCGACTACAGATTGATTATTTCCTATCAGAAGAGATTAAACAAGAAACGAAATTGATCATTGTGTATCGCCACCATAAGTTGCAATCCTCATTTAATTATGGATCCGAATCCATTTCCCCATGAGCTCAGTGGATTGTTTTAAAAAAGTCCTGGATTCTTTCTTGGATACACAGAATATAACTGGATATAACATTTATAGGTAAAGTTGATCCAGGGAATATCCGATTGCCTCTCGGGGGATCAGGAAGGAGTTTGTTTCCCTGCAGGAGCAAATTGGATCGTGCTTTGCTGGGTTTTTTTGCCTTCCTCTGGATCAATGGTGGGTGTAAGATTATCACTTTTTTTTGTTTTGGTTGAACTGGATGGACTTTTGTATTTTTTCAGCCAGATTAACTATGTAAGACTATGAGTGGCATATCGATCAAACTGGTTGTCGACTATAGATCAATTATTCGCTATTACAGTGGTTCTCAACCTGTGGGCCGCGACCCCTTTGGGGGTCGAACGACCCTTTCACAGGGGTCGCCTAAGACCATCGGAAAACACATATTTCTGATGTGTAAAGAGCAGCTACTGTGTAGAAAGCAGCTGCTGTGTTGAAAGCAGTTACTCTGTTAAAAGCAGTTACTCTGTTAAAAGCAGCTACCGTGTTGAAAGCAGCAGTATTGGAGGTAAAACAACACTTCATGAATTATAATTACTGGGTAAATAATTTTATGGTTGGGGGTCACCACAACATGTTGAACTGTATTAAAGGGTCGCGGCATTAGGAAGGTTGAGAACCACTGCCCTATTAGAAGAGATCAATAAGAAAATAAATTGATAATTTATTGAAGTGTGTATGGCCACCATAAGTTACAATTTCTTTTCCTATTGATCTCTTCTAATAGAGCAGTGGTTCTCAACCTTCCTAATGCCGCGACCCTTTAATACAGTTCCTCATGTTGTGGTGACCTCCAACCATAAAATTATTTACCCAGTAATTATAATTCATGAAGTTTCGTTTTACCTCCAATACTGCTGCTTTCAGCACAGTAGCTGCTTTTAACAGAGTAACTGCTTTCAACACAGCAGCTGCTTTCTACACAGTAGCTGCTCTTTACACATCGGAAATATGTGTTTTCCGATGGTCTTAGGCGACCCATGTGAAAGGGTCATGGCCCACAGGTTGAGAACCACTGTAATAGGGAATAATTGATCTATAGTCAACAACCAGTTTGATTGATATGCCACTCATAGTCTTACATAGTTAATCTGGCTGAAAAAATACAAAAGTCCATCCAGTTCAACCAAAAAAAAAAAAAGTGATAAGCCTATACCCACCATTGATCCAGAGGAAGGCAAAAAAAACCCAGTAAAGTAGGATCCAATTTTCTCCTGCACGGAAACAAATTCCTTCCTGATTCCCCGAGAGGCAATCGGATATTCCCTGGATCAACTTTACCTATAAATATTAGTATCCAGTTATATTCTGTGTATCCAAGAAAGAATCCAGGACTTTTTTAAAGCAATCCACTGAGCTCATGGGGAAATGGATTCGGATCCATAATTAAATGAGGATTGCAACTTATGGTGGCGATACACAATGATCAATTTCGTTTCTTGTTTACTCTCTTCTGATAGGAAATAATCAATCTGTAGTCGACAACCCATTTGATCAATAAGCTACACATGAGGAAGTGGATTTTGATCAATAAGTAAAGCAGATCTTCACCTCAAAGGGCAAGTTTGGCTGACTTGCCTCCCCTACCTAATCCTTCCTTACAAATGGAATACATGATAAATAATCTATTTATTTTCTTGTTGATCTCCGATAGGGAATAATTGATCTTTAGTCTATCTATAGTTTGATGAATGAGCCACACACGGGAAAGCAGATTTCAATCGATAAATAAAGTGGATCTTCACCCTGAAGGAAATGTTGGGCTGACTTGCCCCCTCCCCCTTTTAAATGGAATAATGATAAATGATCGATTTCTTTTTTTATTGATCTCCTCTGATAGGGAATAATTGATCTGTACTCAACAACTCATCTGACCAATAAGCCACACACGGGAAAGCAGATTTCAATTGATAGTTAAAGTGGATCTTCACCCTAAAGGGACCTGCCCCCCCATCCCCCTTTATCAAATGGAATACATGATAAATAATCAATTTCTTTTCTTATTGATCTCTTCTGAGAGGGAATAATCAGGTCCAATGCTACCACTAGGCAAACTAGGCAGCTGCCTGGGGCGCAATGCTGCCTAGGGGTGCAGCCACGGCTGCTGGTTTCCCTTCTCTATGCCATGGCTGGATCTAGGGGGGTTCTGGGATGGGCTTTGGGTGATTTGGGTAAGGTGGGGGGATTTTATGTAGGGAAGGGTAATTTTGAGGGGATTTAGCTAGAGGAGGGATTTGGGTGAATTTGTCCTAGGTGGGGGGATTAAAGGAAGAGGAGTGATGCTGGGAGGGAAGATTGGGGGAATTTGTGCTAGGAGGGGGAATGGAGGGAATTTGTGCTAGGAGAGGGGATTGGGGGGATTTGTGCTAGGAGGGGAGATTTGTCCTAGAAGGGGAGACTGGGGGAATGTGTGCTAGGAGAGGGGATTTGGGATTTGTGGGGGGGGATTGTGCCAGAAGGGAGGATTGGGGGAGATTTGTGCTAGGAGGGGGGACTGGGGGAAATTGTGGTAGGAGGCAGATTGGATAGGTGAATTGTGCTAGGAGACAGGGTTGGAAAGAAATTTATGCTAGCAGAGGGGTGGGGGGATTTGTGTTAGGAGGGGGATTGGGGGGATAAGGGATTTGGGTGGAGAGGATGGATTTGTGCTGGGAAGGTTATTTTGGAGGTGGTTGTGCTAGGAGGTGGGATTGGGGGGATTTATGCTAGGAGGGGGCTTTGGGGGAGAGAATTTGTGCTAGGGAGAAAAATTTTAGGGGCAAGAGGATGTGTGCCAGGAGGGGTGAAGTAGAACTATAGGTAAAGTTTTATTTTTGGGGGGCGGGGTGCAAGTAGCTGGTCTTGCCTAGGGCTCAAAATAGTCTAGCACTGGCCTTGGGGATAATTGATCTGTAGCTGAAAACCCATTTGAACAATAAGCCACATAAAGTAAAGCGGATTTCACCCAATAGTTACAGCAGATCACCACCCTAAAGGGCATGTTGGGCTGACCCCCCCCCCCCATCCCCCCTTACAAATAGAATACATGATAAATAATCAATTTATTTTTTAATTGATCTCTTCTCATTGGGAATTGATCTGTAGTTAAAAGCCCATTTGATCAATAAGCCACACATGGGAAAGCGGATTTCAATCAATAGGCAAAGTGAATCTTCCCCCTAAAGCAAACCATAGATGAGTTGAAAACCGAACAAAAATGTGTTTTTCTCATCATTAGTGTGCCATCTGTGACACACGATTTACATGTCTTGAAAGTGCTTGATCCAACATGCTGGATTTTGTTTCGAAAAACAAAACAAATTTTTTGTCAATCAACAGAACGTTGGCTTTCGACTCATCTAGGACAGGCCAGAATAGTACCTCAACACAGCACCAGAACACACCTGCACTGCAATATAATGAAAAAATGCAGCATGGATTAAATCTATGTGTGTTGAGGTGCATCACAGCCCATTTATTTTTGTTCAAAAGATAAAAACATATGTGGTGCTGCACATTGCAGTCAGGTAAATGGGCCCCTAAAGATAATGCCATCAGCACCTGAGCAGGAGCTAATCAGTTGTCACCTCTACTGCCCACTCCATTGCATTTCAGAAGGAGAGAATTCAGCTTTTCCTTCAGTTCCAGAAAATTCACACTCCATACATTCCGTGTGCTTGATATATGTAAACTCCAGAACACTGCGGCAGTTTGCCCTCATCTTACAAGCAGAATATATGATGATATTTATTTTTGAAATTATATTATGGTTTTCATTTAATGATTCTGACACCCGGAGTTTTTCTTCCCATCATGAGATGCGCCAGATGTCACAAAAATGATCAAGAAAACAATCTATAAAACAAATTGGTGGGGAAGAATTTATTTTTCTGCAGTTCCCAGACGCTCATGTAATTTGTTTACATTAACAGTTCTCTTTGGCTCCCATCTGCCGCACAGATGAATATTTCTACATCTGTGTTAGGAGGATTCCAGAGAATGAATAATGGAGGACAAATTATAGACAAGATATTAATGGCAGATAAAAAAATAGATAGATTAGAGTAGAACAATACAGTAGAATAATTAGATGAAGTTATATAGATATGATACAAGGGGAGAGGGGAGGGAAGATAACTTGGATGTAGTAGAATAGATAGATATATAGATAGATAGATAGAGATAGATAGATAGATAGATAGATAGATAGATAATGATAAAAGAGAGAAGAGAAGATAACAGAAGGGAAGAGAAGATTATGAGTAGATGTGAAGCTTCTCACTTCTACTTTCCAAGCTGTGCTAGTAATAGGAAAGACAGGATGAAATGAGGGAGGGAGAAAGGAAATAGTAAATGGAAGGAAGGAAGGAAGGAAGGAAGGAAGGAAGGAAGGAAGGAAGGAAGGACATGAAAAAAGCCTTAGATGTGAAGTTTCTCACTTCTACTACCCAACCTGTCCTAGTAGTAGGAAAGAGAGGATGAACTGATTGAGAAGAGAAGAGAGGAGAGGAGGGGAAAATAGAAGAGAAGAGAGGAGAGGAGGGGAAGAGAAGAGAGGAGAGGAGGGGAAAAGAGAAGAGGGGAGAAGAGGGGAAAAGAGAAGAGAGGAGAGGAGAAAAGAGAAGAAAGGAGGAGGAGAGAAGGAAGGAAGGAAGGAAGGAAGGAAATGAAAAAAGTCTTAGATGTGAAGTTTCTCACTTCTACTACCCAACCTGTCCTAGTACTAGGAAAGAGAGGATGAACTGATTGAAAAGAGAAGAGAGGAGGGGAAAAGAGAAGACAAGAAAGGAGAGGAGGGGAGAAGAGAGGAGAGGAGGGGAAAAGAGAAGAGAGGAGATGAGGGGAAAAGAGAAGAGAGGAGAGGAGAGGAAAAGAGAAGAGAGGAGAGGAGGGGAAAAGAGAAGAGAGGAGAGGAGGGGAAAAGAGAAGAGAGGAGAGGAGAAAAGAGAAGAAAGGAGGAGGAGAGAAGAAGAAGGAAGGAAGGGAGGAAGGGAGGAAAGGAGGAAGGGAGGGAGGAAAGGAGGAAGGGAGGGAAATGAAATAAGCCTTAGATGTGATGTTTCTCACTTCTACTACCCAACCTGTCCTAGTACTAGGAAAGAGAGGATGAATTGATGGAGAAGAGAAGAGAGAAGAGAGGAATCTTCTCTGCATTAGGTAAAAACCTTCTGTTGCACAGCACCCCCTAGACCCCCACCCCTTAAACTTACCTGATCCTGACCTTGATCCAGAGCTGTGCAGGAGAGCTGAGGCTCTCCCGGCTCTCTCTCCTCATTCTGTAGAATGAGAGCAGCAGGAGCCATTGGCTCCCACTCCTGTCAATCAAATCCAGTAACAAGGGAGCGGGGGGGGCCTGCTGTCTGTTTCAATAGACACCAACAGGGTGGCTCTTGAGTGAACCTGCAGGAGAAAAAGACAAAGAAAAAAAAATCTTCATCACCTCCACAAGTAGTACAGTGTCACTATGGTGACACTGTGCTGCTAGGGTGACAGTTAGAGATGAGCGAATTATTCAAAAATTCGATTCGGCTGATTGGCCGAATTTGCGGGAGAAATTCGATTCGATGCAAATTTATTCGCCGCGAATTTAACTTATTTAAAGGGTTTCTAGGCTTCAGAGAGCCTTTATATTAGTGCAGAACACTGTACCTTTAATTTAAATGCCCTTGGAGTCTGCTGGGGAAGAGAAATAATACTGTCAGTCAGTATGACATGCAGATGAGTGCCGTCGATCTTAGAATCACCGCACACTTCACTCATTTGGGCAGTCACGGGGCACGACGAAGAAGAAGAAGAAGAAGAATGAAAAGAAGAAGAAGAAGAATGAAAAGAAGAAGAATGAAAAGAGGAATGAAAAGAAGAAGAAAAAGAATGAAAAGAAGAAGAAGAATGAAAAGAAGAATGAGAAGAATGAAAAGAAGAAGAAGAATGAAAAGAAGAATGAGAAGAATGAAAAGAAGAAGAAGAATGAAAAGAAGAATGAGAAGAAGAAGAAGAATGAAAAGAAGAAGAAGAAGAATGAAAAGAAGAATGAGAAGAATGAAAAGAAGAAGAAGAAGAAGAATGAAAAGAAGAAGAAGAATGAAAAAAAGAAGAATGAAAAGAAGAATGAGAATGAAAAGAAGAAGAAGAAGAATGAAAAGAAGAATGAAAAGAAGAAAGAGAAGAATGAAAAGAAGAATGAAACGAAGAAGAAGAATGAAAAGAAGAATGAGAAGAAGAATGAGAAGAATGAAAAGAAGAATGAAACGAAGAAGAAGAATGAAAAGAAGAATGAGAAGAAGAATGAAAAGAAGAATGAGAAGAAGAATGAGAAGAATGAGAAGAATGAAAAGAAGAATGAAAAGAAGAAGAATGAAAAGAAGAATGAAAAGAAGAAGAAGAATGAAAAGAAGAAGAAGAATGAAAAGAAGAATGAAAAGAAGAAGAGGAAGAATGAGAAGAATGAAAAGAGAGAATGAAAAGAAGAAGAAGAATGAAAAGAATGAGAAGAATGAAAAGAAGAATGAAAAGAAGAAGAAGAATGAAAATAAGAATGAAAAGAAGAATGAGAAGAAGAATGAGAAGAATGAAAAGAAGAATGAGAAGAATGAAAAGAAGAAGAAGAATGAAAAGAAGAAGAAGAATGAAAAGAAGAATGAAAAGAAGAAGAAGAAGAAGAAGAAGAAGAATGAAAAGAAGAAGAAGAATGAAAAGAAGAATGAAAAGAAGAATGAGAAGAAGAAGAATGAAAAGAAGAATGAAAAGAAGAAGAAGAAGAAGAATGAAAAGAAGAAGAATGAAAAGAAGAAAAAGAATGAAAAGAAGAAGAAGAAGAATGAAAAGAAGAATGAAAAGAAGAATGAGAAGAATGAAAAGAAGAAGAAGAATGAAAAGAAGAAGAAGAATGAAAAGAAGAATGAAAAGAAGAAGAATAAGAATGAAAAGAAGAAGAAGAATGAAAAGAAGAATGAAAAGAAGAAGAAGAAGAATGAAAAGAAGAAGAGGAAGAATGAAAAGAAGAATGAAAAGAAGAATGAGAAGAATGAAAAGAAGAATGAGAAGAATGAAAAGAAGAAGAAGAATGAAAAGAAGAAGAAGAAGAATGAAAAGAAGAAGAAGAATGAAAAGAAGAAGAAGAATGAAAAGAAGAATGAAAAGAAGAAGAAGAAGAATGAAAAGAAGAAGAGGAAGAATGAAAAGAAGAATGAGAAGAATGAAAAGAAGAAGAAGAAGAATGAAAAGAAGAAGAAGAATGAAAAGAAGAATGAAAAGAAGAAGAAGAATGAAAAGAAGAAGAAGAATGAAAAGAAGAAGAAGAATGAAAAGAAGAAGAAGAAGAATGAAAAGAAGAATGAAAAGAAGAAGAATGAAAAGAAGAAGAAGAAGAATGAAAAGAAGAAGAATGAAAAGAAGAAGAAGAAGAATGAAAAGAAGAAGAATGAAAAGAAGAAGAAGAATGAAAAGAAGAAGAATGAAAAGAAGAAGAATGAAAAGAAGAAGAAGAAGAATGAGAAGAAGAAGAATGAGAAGAAGAAGAAGAAGAATGAGAAGAAGAATGAGAAGAATGAAAAGAAGAAGAAGAAGAAGAATGAAAAGAAGAATGAAAAGAAGAAGAAGAAGAATGAAAAGAAGAATGAAAAGAAGAAGAAGAAGAATGAAAAGAAGAATGAAAAGAAGAAGAAGAAGAATGAAAAGAAGAATGAGAAGAATGAAAAGAAGAAGAATGAAAAGAAGAATGAGAAGAATGAAAAGAAGAAGAAGAAGAAGAATGAAAAGAAGAAGAAGAAGAATGAAAAGAAGAATGAGAAGAAGAATGAGAAGAATGAAAAGAAGAATGAAAAGAAGAAGTATTCCAGTACAGCAAAAAGTGTATCTGCAGAGAGCTCCGCTATTTCTGACAGTTCTCTGACAGTTCCTTCACATTTACAGCGGTTGAAACATTGTATCTATTTCCAAATAAAAACATCTGTATCCTAAATGGAAACAAATAGATACAATGTTTCAACCGCTGTACATGTGAAGGAACTGTCAGAGAACTGTCAGAAATAGCGGAGCTCTCTGCAGGGACACTTTTGCCGGCTGATCGGGAAAAATCCGATTCGTGCACCCGAAGTTGGCTAATATTCGGATTCGGCACGAATCGAATTTTTCCTGAAATTCGAAACGAATTCCACTTCGCCTGGTTCGATTCGCTCATCTCTAGTGACAGTATGTAAAAAAAAAAAACATAAATAATAATGTAAAAAAATTAAATAAAAATGTAAAAAATGTTTAGAAAAACTATAATTTTTGGTTATAAACTAATTTAGGTTTTTTTTTCTTTTTACTAAAAAGATAGATGAATACATTTTGGCCAGGATTTATGAAGAAAGATTATTTATTTGCAAAATTTGCTAGGGTGACAGTATGTAAAAAAATAAATACATAAATAATAATATAAAAAAAAATACAAATGTAAAAAACATTTTTGAAAAAAACTTTTTTTTTATCATTATTTATGTATTTATTTTTTTACATACTGTCACCCTAGCAAATTTTGCAAATAAATAATCTTTCTTCATAAATCTTGGCCAAAATGTATTCATCTATCTTTTTAGTAAAAAGAAAAATTACCCAAATCAGTTAATATAAAAAAAATACAAATATAAAAAAACATTTTTGAAAAAAACATTTTTTTTATCAACTGATTTGGGTTATTTTTCTTTTTACTAAAAAGATAGATGAATACATTTTGGCCAAGATTTATGAAGAAAGATTATTTATTTGCAAAATTTTATAAGAAAAACGCTTTTTTTTTTCAAAATGTTAGGACTTTTCCATTTATATAGCAAAAAAAAATAAAAATGGTGGTGAATAAATACCCCCACAAGAAAGTTTTATCTGTCTCAAAAAAATGCAAAAAAATTCATATGGGTACAGTGTTGCATGACTGCGCAATTGTCATTCAAAGCGTGACAGCGATGAAAGCTGAAAACTGGCCTGGACTGGAAGGGGGTAAAAGTGTCCAGATTTGAAGTGGTTAAACTGTGTTTTTAGCGTGGTCAGATATCAAAATATAATCGCTTTGCCTGTCCGAATATATAAGCCGTGTCACATGTTCTAAAAATACATTTGAGGCAGCGGCATAATTATCCAACACAAAATAATACTAGCCACCCGATAGATCAATAGAGGGTAAATCATACCACAAGGCCACCTCCAAAGTCTATCCAAGACGATCGTGCGCTTTTAACTCCGGAACGCATGGAAATTGACGCTGACTTAAAACAAAAGAGCATCCTTATTCCCGATGAAGGGGAAAGCTAGATCAATACTAATTTTCTTTCCTCTAAATCAGAAAGGGCAGTTAATTTAGATAGATTAATGGTTTCCATGACGATTGTTCTCCCGCTGATCTGTCTTGGAAGTGAATGTGAGCGTCCCATCTTTAATAAAATAAACTCCGCGGTCAATTAAATCTGAGGCCCGCTAATGTTATTATAAGAGGAGAAGATCGGATTTTGCATATCAGTGTGCTATAAAGAAGTAGGAGATCTAGACTCCGTGTAATAAATCCATGCCAAAATAAACCGCTCTTGGCTTTCGTATTCTTTTGGGTAGCACAGTGGCTAAATGGTTAGCACTTCTACCTGACAGTACTCAGGTCATTGGTTCAAATCCCAACCACAGCACCATCTGCCTGGAGTTTGCATGTTCTCCCTGTTTCTGTGTGGGTTTCCTCCCACACTCCAAAGCAGGGGTGGACTGACAACTCATGGGGCCCCTGGGCAATAGGGGATCATGGGGCCCCTGTGTCCTAGCCCAAACTCAAAAAAGCCTATGAAAAAGGTACCAGGGGCATCTCATGGGGCCCCCTACTGACCCTGGGCCCTTGGGCAGTGCCCAAGTTTCCAAATGGTCAGTCCACCCCTGCTCCAAAGAAATGCTGGTAGGTGGATTGGCTCCCATCTAAATTGGCCCTAGTATGTGTATGTATGAATGTGAGTTAGGGACCTTAGATTGTACACCCCTTGAGGGTTAGGGACTGATGTGAATGTACAATATATATGTAAAGTGCTGCGTAAATTGATGGCGCTATATAAGTACCTGAAACAAATAAACATACATTCAAAAAGGCTACGTTCACACTAGCGTTGTGTGCAGGCGGCAGAGAGGCGTTTGGGAAGCGTTTTTAACGCTGCCAATTCTGCACATTGCAGCACATGGTGCTGTTCTAACAGGAGCGTTAGCGTCGTGGCAAAACGGACGCCTCTGGACAAGTCAGGAGGCGTTGAAGCCTCCTATTCTAGTCCATGGTGCCGCTCCGCAAACCCCCGGCCGGCGTTTGCGGAGCGGTAACACCATTTAAACTTCATTATAGGTGTTTGCGGAGCGTTTTCAATGCTCGGCAAACGCCTAGCAACCGCCAATAAACCGCGCATGCAGCGTTTGAGGAGCGTTATAAATGCTCCGCTAACGCCGGACCAACGCTTGACAAACGCTATAGGGGCGTTTGGCAAGCGTTGGTAAAACAGTCAAGTGTGAACGAGCCCTTAGACCTTCGGTCCCTAATAATATGTGTATGTTTATATATATATATATATATATATATATATATATATATATATATATATACAGCACAGTGGCTTAGTGGTTAGCAAGTAAATGGGTCATGGGTTTGATTCTTGACCATGGCGCCTCCTGCATGGCATTTGCATGTTCTCCTTGCGCTTGCGTGGGTTTCCTCCAGGTGCTCTGGTTTCCTCCCACACTCCAAAGACATGCTGGTAGGTGAGTTGGACCCCGTCTAAATTGTCCCTAGTATGTGTATGTATGGATGTGAGTTAGGGACCTTAGATTGTACGCCCCTTGAGGGTTAGGGACTGATGTGAATGTACAATATATATACAGTCAGGTCCATAAATATTGGGACATCGACACAATTCTAACATTTTTGGCTCTATACACCACCACAATGGATTTGAAATGAAACGAACAAGATGTGCTTTAACTGCAGACTGTCAGCTTTAATTTGAGGATATTTACATCCAAATCAGGTGAACGGTGTAGGAATTACAACAGTTTGCATATGTGCCTCCCACTTGTTAAGGGACCAAAAGTAATGGGACAGAATAATAATCATAAATCAAACTTTCACTTTTTAATACTTGATTGCAAATCCTTTGCAGTCAATTACAGCCTGAAGTCTGGAACGCATAGACATCACCAGACGCTGGGTTTCATCCCTGGTGATGCTCTGCCAGGCCTCTACTGCAACTGTCTTCAGTTCCTGCTTGTTCTTGGGGCATTTTCCCTTCAGTTTTGTCTTCAGCAAGTGAAATGCATGCTCAATCGGATTCAGGTCAGGTGATTAACTTGGCCATTGCATAACAGTCCACTTCTTTCCCTTAAAAAACTCTTTGGTTGCTTTTGCAGTCTGCTTTGGGTCATTGTCCATCTGCACTGTGAAGCGTCCAATGAGTTGTGAAGCATTTGGCTGAATATGAGCAGATAATATTCCCGAAACACTTCACAATTCATCCGGCTGCTTCTGTCAGCAGTCACATCATCAATAAATACAAGAGAAGCAGTTCCATTGGCAGCCATACATGCCCCCGCCATGACACTACCACCACCATGCTTCACTGATGAGGTGGTATGCTTAGGATCATGAGCAGTTCCTTTCCTTCTCCATACTCTTCTCTTCCCATCACTCTGGTACAAGTTGATGTCGGTCTCATCTGTCCATAGGATGTTGTTCCAGAACTGTGAAGGCTTTTTTAGATGTCGTTTGGCAAACTCTAATCTGGCCTTCCTGTTTTTGAGGCTCACCAATGGTTTACATCTTGTGGTGAACCCTCTGTATTCACTCTGGTGAAGTCTTCTCTTGATTGGTGACTTTGACACACATACACCTACCTCCTGGAGAGTGTTCTTGATCTGGCCAACTGTTGTGAAGGGCGTTTTCTTCACCAGGGAAAGAATTCTTCGGTCATCCACCACAGTTGTTTTCCGTGGTCTTCCGGGTCTTTTGGTGTTGCTGAGCTCACCGGTGCATTCCTTCTTTTTAAGAATGTTCCAAACAGTTGTTTTGGCCACGCCTAATGTTTTTGCTATCTGTCTGATGGGTTTTTTTGTTTTTTCAGCTTAATGATGGCTTCACTGATAGTGACAGCTCTTTGGATCTCATCTTGAGAGTTGACAGCAACAGATTCCAAATGCAAATAGCACACTTGAAATGAACTCTGGACCTTTCATCTGCTCATTGTAATTGGGATAATGAGGGAATAACACACACCTGGCCATGGAACAGCTGAGAAACCAATTGTCCCATTACTTTTGGTCCCTTAACAAGTGGGAGGCACATATGCAAACTGTTGTAATTTCTACACCGTTCACCTGATTTGGATGTAAATACCCTCAAATTAAAGCTGACAGTCTACAGTTAAAGCACATCTTGTTCGTTTCATTTCAAATCCATTGTGGTGGTGTATAGAGCCAAAAATGTTAGAATTGTGTCAATGTCCCAATATTTATGGACCTGACTGTATATGTGTAAAGTGCTGTGTAAATTGACAGGGCTATATAAGTACCTGAAATAAATAAATACATTTGGATGATCAGGATTTAACACCCCAGTCACACTGAATGCGAATTGGCATGCGTTTTAAAAATCACTGGACCACACCATGCCGCTGTACCAGTGTCCCGCGATCCCCTGCTGTCAGGCACCAGGAGACCAGTTCACCAATCTGGGGATTTGAAATCCTCCTGGCTTTCTCTCTTCCCAGCATTGACAGGATGGGCCAGACAGATTCTGATTGGTCAGCGCCATCCATGTGATGCTGGTGCGGACCAATTAGATGCCTCATGTCTGTGCGCACTGAGAGGTACAGATAGGAGATTAAGCCGCAGGGATTTCAAATCCCCAGACAGGTGAAGCGGTGCCTGACAGCAGGGGACCGCGGGACACTGGTACAGCGGGACCAGGGGGGGTGGGGAGAGGGTCCAGTGTAAAGTCACATTACAGAATTCTGAACTTACACTTTAAGGTTTCTTCTTTTATTGTCATGTGGTGATCTGGCCGGTAAGTCTGTTTTTCAAAAGAACAAACTCTCCAGCACAATATATCACAGCTGCTGTTAGAAACCATGGGGCCCCATACAGCCAACCTGACAGGGCCCCCTCAAAAAAAAAAAAACACACACAGTTTACTATGCTTCACTTATGAATGAACACAATAAGTGATCGGCACTAATCCCTTATTGCAATCATTCAGGATAGTCTCCATCCTGAAGGAACCTTTTGCATGACTGCAGTTGCCGGTGGAAAGGAGAGGAGGGAAGTCAGCAGGAGTGGGGGCACACAGGGGGCCTGGGCAGCAAAGAGAAACATATGGAGCACAGGGAGGGTGATGGGTGCACCGGGGGGGGGGTGAATTACTGAAATCAATCCCCTGTATGGCTCTCTCTGCAAAAAATGAAAGCCAGCGGGAGGGAAAGGAGAAGAAGCCAGCTTTCAGCTGCTGCAGAGGGAGTCATGCAGGGAACTGATTCCAGTAATTGTCCCCCTGCCATGTCGATCACCTTCCCTGCCCACAAATCTGATTCACCCAGCTGCCTGGGTCCCCCTGCTGGCCTGGGCCCCGTACAGGAGGACTGGTGGTACTCCCTTATCCAGGGCCCTGCCTACAGGTAAGCTTTAAGTCGCACCCTAGTGTCCACAATCAGAGCTGCTGTTAGAAACCACGGGGCCCCATACAGCCAACCTGACAAGGCCCCCCCAAAAAACACAGTTTACGATGCTTCTGTTATGAATGGACACAGTGAGTGATTGGTACCGATCGCTCATTGTATTCATTCAGGAAAGGAAGGGACTGGTAAATGCTAAATATTTAGTGGACCCTCCCCCCCCACTCCATTCTGAAGGCTCCCATTGTGCGCTAGCAGCTACGGGTGGGAAGCCAGCAGCACTGCGGGGTGGGGGCACTCAGGGGGGGCATGGGCAGCAGAGGGAAACGTATGGTGCACAGCGAGGGTGATAGGTGCGGCAGGGGGGCAATTACTAAAACAGATCACCTGTATGGGTCTCTCTGCAGCAGCTGAAAGCCAGCAGGAGGGAGAGGAGAAGAATCCAGATATCAGCTGCTGCCCACACCTGGTTCACCCAGCAGCATGGGCCCCCCAGGCTGGCTTGGGCCCCGTGCAGGAGGACTGGTGGTACCCCTTTATCCACGACACTGTCCCCAATTGCAGCGGTTATATCGGTGCGGTTCCGACTTGGTTGGAGCTGATTTCCAAAGTAGTACATACACTACTTTTGGTGCGATTTGCATAGACATCGGTGTCAGATGTCTTGCACATCGCACCTGAAATAGGCAGTTAACCCAACTTTGAAATCGCGCAACTTCACTGTAAGTCGCACAATTTCAAAGTCTGGTTTGATGTGACTGGGGTGTTAGGTCACTTATTTGCCACTACAAATGGCTCTGAGCAGTGGCGTCCCGAGGCAGGTGCGGGGGGGTGCGGTCCGCACTGGGTGACACCGACCGCACAGGGTGACACTGGACCCGTTCCACGAAAAGGTAAGTTGTAAATCAAGCCGACGATCCCCGCAGGATCCTGCAGGAATTGTCGGCATGCAACCTATACGGGATGACAACGGTGTAGCGGCAAGATGTGTCTCCCATGTAGACATGTCCCCCCTAAAGTAACTGTGCATGTCCCAGTTTCAGAGGTCAGAAAAAAGTAAAAAAAAGTCTTATCTGTTCAAAACTCTTTATAAAGTGCACTTTAACCACCTCCCGCCCGCCATATAGTCCAATGACGGGCGCAAGGTGGTTCTCTCGTTCTGATAGGACATCATATGACGTCCTACCATTCTCACTGCGCATGCGCAACTCCGGGAGTGCACAGCGCGGCGATCGGCGGTGCACTGTGTCCCTCGGACACAGCAGATCACCGATCCATGGAAAAAGTCGAAGATGTCGGCTCGGTCATGTGATCAGCTGTGTCCAATCACAGCTGATCACATGTAAACAGGGAAATGCCGGTTATCGGCATTTCTCTCCTCTCGAGCTGTCACGCTGACAGAGGAGAGGAGAGCCGGAAACCGGCATTCCGCGGAGGGGACATGTACACTGATCATCAGGGCACTGATGATCAGTGTGCCCTGATGATCAGTGTGGCCCCAGAAGTGCCACCTGTCAGTGTCCTTCAGTGCCAGCTGTCAGTGCTGAACAGTGCCATATCAGTGCCTACCAGTGCATATCAATGCCACATATCAGTGCCCATCTGAGCTGCCTTTCAGTGTCACCCATCAGTGCCAGTCAGTGCCACCTATCAGTGCTGCCAATCAATGCCACCTATCAGTGCTGCCAATCAGTGCCACCTATCAGTGCCAGTCAGTGCCGCCTATCAGTGTGCATCAGTGCCGCCTATCAGTGCCAGTCAGTGCCACCTAATAGTGCCAGTCAGTGCCGCCTATCAGTGCCAGTCAGTGCCACCTATCAGTGCCGCCTATCAGTGCCATATATCAGTGCTGCCTTTCAGTGCCCATCAGTGATGCCTGTCAATGCCCATCAGTGCCACCTACCAGTGCCACCTATCAGTGTCCATCAGTGCAGCCTCATTAGCGCACATCAGCGAAGGAGAAAAATCACTTATTTACAAAATTTTATAACAAAAACTAAGAAAAAATTTTTTTTTTTAATTTTCTGTGTTTTTTGGTTTGTTTAAGAAAAAATAAAAAACCCAGAGGCGATTAAATACCACCAAAATGAAGCTCTATCTGTCACAAAAAAATGATCAAAATGTCATATGGGTACAGTGTTGCATGACCGCGCAATTGTCATTCAAAGTGTGACAGCACTGAGAGCTGGAAATTGGCCTGGGCAGGAAGGGGGTATAAGTGCCCGGTAGGCGAGGGATTAAAGGCATAAATACTGTACAGGGACATGATTAAAAAAAAAAGATCGTAAATGCATTGAAAACCAATTAATCCGTTAGTATTGTGAAAAAAAATTGTAAACCGAGACATTATTTTCAATGGATTTTCATTCGTAAACCGAAAATGACATTAACCACTTGAGCTCCAGAGGATTTACCCCCCTTAATGACCAGGCCTTTTTTTGCTGTTTGGCACTGCACTAATTCAAATGATAATTGCGCGGTCATGCAATGCTGCACCCAAACGAAATTTACGTCCTTTTTTTCACACAAATAGAGCTTTCTTTTGGTGGTATTTTATCACCTGTGCGCTTTTTATTTTTTGCGCTATAAAAAAAAAAAACCCAAAATTTTGAAAAAAAACAATATTTTCTACTTTCAGCTATAAAAAATATATCGTAAACTCGAAGTTAGTCATAAATTTAAGCCAAAATGTATTCTGCTACATGTTTTTGGTAAAAAAAATCCTGTGCATTAGCGGGCAAACTGGCGCTATCTGGGAGGGGCACTAACATTATCAGAAGTCACCAGTGACACTGATACAGTGATCAGTAAAAATCTGTTCACTGATCAATGACACTGGTGACAGGGCAGTGAAGGGGTTAACTCGGGGGGGGGGCCATCAAGGGGTTAGACGGGATTACTGGTGTATTATCGGGCAATCTGGCGCTATCTGGGAGGGGTGCTAACACTATCGGAAGTCGCCAGCGACACTGATACAGTGAGCAGTAAAAATCGGTTCACTGATCAGTGACACTGGTGACAGGGCAGTGAAGGGGTTAACGGGGGGGGGCAATAAAGGGGTTAAACGAGATGACTGGTGTACTGGCGGGCAAACTGGCGCTATCTGGGAGGGGCGCTAGCACTATCGGAAGTCGCCAGCGACACTGATACAGTGATCAGTAAAAATCGGTTCACTGATCAGTGACACTGGTGACAGGGCAGTGAAGGGGTTAACTGGGGGGGGGGCGATCAGGGGGTTAAATGTGTCTTAGAGTGTTCTAACTGTGGGTATGTGCTGTTTTACTCACAATTTGTATGTCTTCTTCTCTGTCTGGAACGGAATGTGTCCAGGCAGAGAAGAATGACATCATATCCTGTCCTGTGTAACTGTCAACACAGGACAGGATAGGACAGGGACCGATCATCTGATTTCAGCCAGACATCACTGGCTGAAATCGACTGATTGATCCCTCCGGGATCAAATGGTGTCACCCGCGGGTCGGCAGGAGCGCGCGCGCGCCCCTGCCCGCGAAAACGTCTGGAGCGCTGAGCCCGTTTTAAAACGTGCTTTTGCGCCCCAGGGCCGCCCTGCACACGTATATATGCAGTGGCAGGGCGGCAAGTGGTTAACCAAGGCGTTCGTAAACCGAAGAATTTGCAAATGTGTGCAACTAAGCCCCTTGTTTTCAACGTGAACTGTTAGACAGGGCCATTTTGGTTTTGTAGGCTGGCTGGTAAGTGAGCTGAAAGTTGTTGTTTGTTTTTGATGTGCGTCGCCCTTCCATGTGCTCCTTGTTGCAAAGGCCAGTTATAGGTTGGAGCGGTTGCCATTTTTTTGTAATTTCCTCGTCAGACCGCTCCTAAAATCTGTTTGGATCATCGCTCAGTTCACCGACATTCAAATATTCCAGAAATAGGGTGCACAGAGTATTTTTAGCGCTGAATCCACTGTAATAATAACTGAAGAACCCGAGGATTTGTAATTAGCTCTAATTGCAGAGTTGTGTGATGTGTTCCATGTACTGAGGAAGAATAAACACTGGCAGCTTGACAGGCTATTTACACACATGAACGAGTGTTTGCCACTGCCCACCATAGTATTACCTACCTAAATAACTGATGACAGGCAGCTGTCAATGCGGGGAAGGCTCCCGGCAACAGGAAAGGTGAGCCCCAGGATTAATTAGGATTATTTACTGAGGGCAGAACTGAAATATCGCCACACAAACACAGTAATTTAATATGACTGACACTGCGACCCCGATGACGTATATTGCCATCGAATAACGAATATGTAAAATATATACAGATATAGAATGTGCAATGTATCATTTGCATCATTTCAGCAATACAGATGAACTATATTGCCAGAAGTATTGGGACGTCTGCCTGTATACACACACATTATTATTATTATACAGTATTTATAAAGCGCCAATAGTTCGCTCAGCGCTGTACATTACAAAGGGGGACAGAACATGTGACAGAACAATAACAATACAATGCAAAACATGAGGGGATTGAGGGCCCTGCTCTTTCGAGCTTACAATCTAGGAGGGGATGAACTTTAATGGCATCCCAGTCTTAGTCCGTAGGGTTCAATATTGAGTTGGCCCCGCCCTTTGCAGCTATAACAGCTCCAACTCTTCTGGGAAGGCCGTCCACAAGGTTTAGGAGGGTGTCTATGGGAAGGTTGGACCATTCTTCCAGAAGCACATTTGTGAGGTCAGGTACTGATGTCGGGGGAGGAGGCCTGGCTCACAGTCTCCGCTCTAATTAATCCCAAAGGTGTTCTATGGGGTTGAGGTCAGGACTCTGTGCAGGCCAGTCAAGTTCCCCCACCACAAACTGGCTCCTCCATGTCTTTATGGACCTTGCTTTGTGCACTGGTGTGCAGTCATGTTGGAACAGGAAGGGGCCATCCCCAAACTCTTCCCACAAAGTTGGGAGCATGAAATTGTCCAAAATGTCTTGGTATGCTGACGCCTTAGGAGTTCCCTTCAATGGAACTAGGGGGCCAAGCCGCACCCCTGAAACACAACCTCACACCATAATCCCCCCTCCACCAAACTTACATTTGGCACAATGCAGTCAGGCAAGTACCGTTCTCCTGGCAACCACCAAACCCAGACATGTCCATCAGATTGCCAGACAGAGAAGTGTGATTCATCACTCCAGAGCAGGAGCGGACTGACCATTTAGGCACTCGGGCACTGCCCGAGGGCCCAAGGTCAGTAAGGGGCCCCATGAGATGCCCTTTGTACCTTTCATAGGCTTTTTTGGGTGTGGTTTGAGAGTGGGCAAGGACACAGTGGCCCCATGATTTCCTATTGTCCGAGGGCCCCATGATTTCCTATTGCCCGGGGGCCCCATGACTTGTCTGCTCCAGAGAACACGTCTCCACTGCTCTAGAGTCCAGTGGCGGCGTGCTTTACACCACTGCATCCGACGCTTTGCATTGCACTTGGTGATGAAAGACTTGGATGCATCTGCTTGGCTATGGAAACCCATTCCATGAAGCTCTCTACGCACTGTTGTTTTGGTAATCTGAAGGCCACACCACGTTTGGAGGTCTTTAGCTATTGACTCTGCAGACAGTTGGTGACTTCTGCGCACTGTGCGCTTCAGCATGCACTGACCCCGCTCTGTCATTTTATGTGGCCTACCACTTGGTGGGATTATTACAAAGTGGAAGCAACTGGGAACAACAGCAACTCAGCCACCAACAGTTGGCGTGGAATATTTAGTAGCCAGGAAATGTCACGGATGGACTTATTGCACAGGTGGCAACCTATCACGGGACCACGCTTGGAGTCACTGAGCTCCTGAGAGCGACCCATTCTTTCACAAATATTTGTAGAAGCAGTCTGCATGCCAAGGTGCTTGGTTTTATACTCCGGTGGCCATGAAGGTGATTGGAACACCTGAATCCAATGATTTGGAGGGATGGCCCAATACTTTTGGCAATATAGTGTATGTTGGAGTCTGTTTTGAACATTTTAAAATGGTTAAAGTGTCAAGCCAAAACTTTTTTTTTTATATATATCTATTTATTGCTGTCTGTGTGCCATTTGAGGAAGTTCACTTTAATTCCTGTTCCAGAGACTCAACAGGAAATGAGAGGGAATCTCTACAAAGTAGACAGTTGTCACCACAACAGTTGTCCCCTTTGGAAGATTTCTTGTTCCAGCATATAATCAAAATTTTGGGGGGATTTACCATCACTTTCTGTAAAGGAGACAATAGACTAATGGTAAAGGTGAATCGATCAGGCTTTGTGGTTGAGGGCAGGAAGAATAAGCAATTGAACTTCATTTTTACCACCCCATCTTCCCCTTAAAGTGGAACTTCACCCCAAATGGGAAATTCTACTTTACAACCTCCCCCTCCTCTTTAACTTTTAGGCACTTTTTTGGGGGGGAGCGGATATCTAGTTTTGATAGCTATCATCTCCCACTGTCACTTGGATCATTTAGGCAATCTAAGCGGACGTTCAGCCCCTCATTCTTTGCTTGCAGCCTTCTGGGACACATCACAGGTCCCAAAAGGCTGTGGGACCATTCAAAAAGTGCAGCACGTGTCACGCATGCACAGTGGAGTGCTGGCTGTGAGACTGCAAGAAGCCACATCAGGCTGCCCACTCTAAACATTGTGACACCAGGGAACTGAAGACCGGCAAAGAACTGGCCCTGATGAGGACAGGTAAGTGTGCTTTTCTTAATACTACAGTATTTGTAGCTGCTGACGTTTAATCTTTTGTTTGCTTTTATCTAGCCCTTAGGGCATTATTCCCCCACAGTCAGCAACAGTGGGGCATAGTTCCTGCCACAAACACTGACAATAGGGAACTATTCCTTCAACTGACACCAATGATAGGGCACAATCCTCCCACTGACACAAATGATGGGGCACTATTCCTCCCACTGACACAAATGATGGGGCACTATTCCACCCACTGATACCAATGATGGGGCACTATTCCTCCCACTGACACCAATGATGGGGCGCTATTCCTCCCTCTGATACTAATGATGGGGCACTATTCCTCCCACTGACACCAATGATGGGGCACTATTCCTTCCACTGATACCAATGATGGGGCACTATTCCTCCCACTGACACCAATGATGGGGCACTATTCCTCCCACTGACACCAATGATGGGGCACTATTCCTTCCACTGATACCAATGATGGGACACTATTCCTGCCACTGATACCAATGATGGGGCACTATTCCTCCCACTGACACCAATGATGGGGCACTATTCCTCCCACTGATACCAATGATGGGGCACTATTCCTCCTTCTGACCCCAATGATAGGGCACTATTCCTTCCACTGACACCAACAATGGGGCCTTACTCATGAGTAAGGCTTTGTAGCCGAAACACGTTAGCCTTCTCTGCTAAAAAATGTATTATTTATTTCAGGTACTTATATAGCGCCATCAATTTACGCAGCACTTTACATATATGTTGTACATTCGTATCAATCCCTAACCCTCAAGGAGCGTACAATCTAAAGTCCCTAACTTACATTCATACATAAACATACTAGGTTCATATTCACAGAAGATTCCTGGTTGCCAGCTTTACTCTGTTGGATGGACTACTGGTAGAGTGTGTAGACACTTCAGCCAGAGCATGGATCCTTCCAGCTTTTAGAAGTCTATACAGTTGAGCAGCTATCTTCCTTACCTTCATACAGTATGTTATACCTGACCCCGAATCACTCAATCCTGTCCCAATGCCTTTTGCTCTTGCTTGGTTAAATGGATTTCTCATTTTTAGAGACCACATCCCTTCAGCGCTTCAGGTCTGGACAGTTGGGAATTGTACGTAGTAAATGTTTTTGACCACAAAACTTACCTACTTACTTCCTGGAGCTTTCTATGATGATCCACATGTAGGTTCTTGTCAGGCAAAGCAGATGAGAGTTTTCGATGAGCATTGAGAACTAGCATCGGTTAAGAAGTTAAACACGAGTCAGTGATCATCACAGAGGCCTCTCTGACGATACAATTCGTCTCTGCCAGGGCTTCATTGATTACTGTTAAAAAGATACTTAGTAGGATAAATGCTCCAGTCTTATCAGCTTGCTGGTACTTTGCATGCTGATGAAGCCTGGTGTTGTGAGTAGGACTCGGAGGCAAAACAAGGGATATGTATAGCTAAACAATTCTTCTACAGCTGCAACATCTACTGACAGGGTAGGAATGGAAGGTCTTTGCGTTTCACCATCTCAGAGCTCCAAAATGACTAACAGAACCCACAAACTTGAGTGTTATATCTATAGCAGGGGCGGACTGACAACTCATGGGGCCCCCGGGCAATAGGGGATCATGGGACCCCTGTATCCTCACCCATACTCAAACCACACACAAAAAAGCCTATGAAATCCTACTGAACCTCTCCAAAACCGAGTTTCTTGTCTTCTCCCCAGCCTGCACACCACCCCCCACTGACTTCCCCATCATGTCCAACAACGCCACCATCAAACCCGCCCCGCAGGCCAGAGTACTTGGTGTCATTCTGGACTCCAATCTATCCTTCCAGCCCCAAGTCCAATCTTTAACAAACTCATGCAGACTCCACCTCCGTAACATCGCCAAAATCCGCACGTTCCTAACCCCAGAAACCACTAAACAACTCATCCACTCCCTCATCATATCACAACTCGATTACTGCAACTCCCTCCTCACTGGCCTGCCTCGCCGCTGGCTATCCCCGCTTCAGTCCATCCTGAACACGGCGGCCAGAGTCATCCACCTTTCCAACCGCTCCGTTTCCGCCACCCCCCTCTGCCAATCCCTCCACTGGCTTCCGATTGAGCAACGGATCAAATTCAAAATCCTAACACTGACGTACAAAGCTGTCCACCATACTGCCCCGAACTACATCACTGACCTAATATCCAAGTACCGCCCAACACGCACACTCCGCTCCTCACAAGACCTCCTTCTCTCTAGTTCCCTGGTCTCCTCCTCCCATGCCCGCCTCCAGGACTTCTCCAGGGTGTCACCCATCCTCTGGAACTCCCTGCCCCAACCCATCAGATTATCACTTACTCTCCTCTCCTTTAGGCGCACCCTGAAAACCCATCTCTTCAGGGAAGTCTACCCCACCCCCTGCTAACTTGCCGACCTCCTCCACTCTTCCTACCACTCCATCCCCCACAGCTTTCTCCTCCTGTGCCACCATCCCCTCCCTCCTAGATTGTAAGCTCCAAGGAGCAGGGCCCTCGATCTCCTCATGTTTTGCATTGTATTGTATTGTTATTGTTCTGTCTCTCATTGTAATGTACAGCGCTGAGCGAACTATTGGCGCTTTATAAATACTGTATAATAATAATGAAAGGTACCAGGGGCATCTCATGGGACCCCCTACTGACTCCAGGCCCTCGGACAGTGCCCGAGTTCCCAAATGGTCAGTCTGCCACTGATCTATAGTTACCACAGACACCCATTTAATATTGGTAGGTGGAATATCCAATCAGGTTGGGTTATACGTGACTAATGAATTTGCCAACTTTGTTCCTTAAACCTTCAATAATGACAGCAAACTGCGTGACATGGGTTTAGACAGCCACAGCAGCCCTTTTATTAACAATTGAATAAATAACATAAGTTAAAACAATTTCAACAAGGCAAATTTCACAATGCAACCAGGAGGGGGTATTTGGGTATCCTTAAGGCACACTTTATGCCACTTTATCACCCATGTTCTCAGCCACGCCCCAACCAGCTCGAAGATGTTACGACTCACACATTCCTCGATTTTCAGGGGACCTAGTTCTTGGGAGATCCACCAATAACCAAAACGTAGAAGCGCCATACACTAGATGGGTGTGTAATTTTCATTTCATGGAAGAATTGATTGATTCGATGGAGTTTATTGATGAGCACAGAGTACCACATAGACTCTTTTAATGGACACTGGATTTATTTATTTTATCACGTGTGTTTGCAGTTTCCACTCTTTGAAATTTGTTCTTTTATTATATCAACTCAAAAGTCCTGGTTTGACTTGAATGCCCCTCGTATAATACTCAAAAGTCCTGGTTTGACTTGAATGCCCCTCGTATAATACTCAAAAGTCCTGGTTTGACTTGAATGCCCCTTGTATAATACTCAAAAGTCCTGATTTGACTTGAATGCCCCTCGTATAATACTCAAAAGTCCTGGTTTGACTTGAATGCCCCTCGTATAATACTCAAAAGTCCTGGTTTGACTTGAATGCCCCTCGTATAATACTCAAGAGTCTTGGTTTGACTTGAATGCCCCTTGTAATATACACTAATTTATCTTTTTATATACTCCCCTGCTACATTTATACACTTTTCCAGCATTTAACTAATGCCTGGAAAGCTTTGGCATAGAAAAATTTGTCAGTACGCCTGAGCCACCCTAAGACAGCCTGCTTCACTTTGTCATCAGTGCTGATGTGCTGACCTCCGAGGAACTCTTTTAGGGGTCCAATTTTATGTTGATGCATCGATTATACAGGATCAGGTGTTCCACATGCTGAATGTTCACAGAAATGACTGCTGTGGGCTGGGAACCACCACAGCCAGGATCATCACTGATGGACATACAGACATCTTTGAAGTGTTTACGCCATTCAAATGTCCTACTGTGGCTGAGCATTTCCTTACCGTACTGCGCTTGAAGCCTTCCATAGACATTTGAGGGTTTTATGCCTTAACCTCCCTGGAGGTATTCCCGAGTGTAAAATGTAAATTAATTTTACTCCTGCGCTATTACCAATACACAAATATAACTAAGCTGCCAGCACTCAGGTGACACAACCCTGACACCAAACACAGTTGAGAAGTAAAATTATAAAGCAGTGCAGCACTATAAATACCCTATCCACATACTTAAATAAAAGACCAATAAATGGCACAAGTGCTGTGAGTCCTCCCAGTAATATAAGTCCGTCTTGTAATGTGACACACAAAAATCATGCAGGTGCTCCCAGCTTCAAACGTGAATCCACAATGACAGGGGTGCCCCCTCACCTTCCTGCCCAGGCCCCGCAGGACCAATGAGCCGAGTGTAGCTCGGGGTAAAGTGTCAGTACCAAAAGCGGTAACCACAAGCTACACTCGGGCTTACCATGCGGCACTGCTCCGGCATCTGTTCTTCACTTACCTTGTCCTGCACTCCCCCAATGTCCCTCCTGCAGAGTCCCCTGTAATGTCCATCACATAGTATAACATTACTGTATCAAACCATTTCACATACATTTTGTCCCGAATGCTTTGTCCTGTGCCCTGCCTGCATTTTTACTGTTCTTTCTGCCTGGAAACTGAGAAACGTCCATGGCGTCCAAAAAGCGCCCCTTTAGGTCATTTTACATTGAAATGAAGACTTTTAACATTGTATCAGCTATTTTATTTGCACTTACTGTAGCGATTAACCTCACAGGACCATACTTTCGAGGTTGCCAAACACATGCTTTGCCTGGACACCCACAGTGGAATACCACTGATTACCAACTCAATAGTTGTTTAACAGGTAAGTGCACAAGGAAAATCATAGGCACATAGAACCTGCAGATTGAAAGTCCATGGAGAGTCCAAAATAAATCCAGTTGTAAGAATCCAATGGTGAGGAAGAGGATGGGACAGCCTAGACACCAGGGCAGGCTGTAGTAGAGTAGAGAAGACTCTAATATAGACGGAACAGAGAGGCGCTGTGTTTCTCTCTTTGTTTAACAGGTAAATGTATGAAGAGCCATCACCGTAGGTGAGGAGATCCATATTTGATGATATATCCAGAGAGAGTTACTCTTGGAAGCACTTACCCTTCTTTTATCCTTTAGATAGAGGTCCTCTCTGGGCATTCACATAGCAGATAAAGAAGAGAACATTCCGAGTAATAACATGACTCAATGATGCAAAAACTCAGCAGGTTCTCATCAAGAATTGTTTGGTAACACACATGCTGTCCTTGGAGTTTCCCTTTCAGTATCTAATGTTTTTTTGCAACAAGAAAACACAACAAGGAGCCAGAAATTATCAACTTAATTTCATGTGAGGGCACACCGAGAAACTCCAGGGAATAAAGAAAACCATATACACCAGCTGTTAGAAAAATTCTCATGTCATGTTCACATAGTAATAAGCGGATAAATATTTGCCTGGCTTAAAAAGTGGGGAAAAACACGAGTAATGCGCAGAGATATTTTTTTTACCGATTCAGGGGCCAAAAAGTTTTTGCCAATGATACCAAAGCCAGATCTGAATTTCAGTTTATTTTAAGTAATTTAAACCAGGGTGGATTTGATTTAAATCAAACTGATTTAAATCACGATTTAAATCACAATTTAAATCACTAGTCAGTAAGGTTTGATTTAAATCCTAGTTTTCTACATAAAGACTAGTTCTTGCTGGTATAACTTTAATATGCAAGTAGATGAAGATTTTTAGAATAACAACTTTTCATATTACCGTATTTTTCGCTCCATAAGACGCACCTGACCATAAGACGCACCTAGGTTTTAGAAGCAGAAAACAGGAAAAAAAAAATTCTGAACCATTGGACTGCAGACATAGTACAGGAGATGACCAGAGACTGCGGATATACTACAGGGGATGACCAGAGACTGCGGACAGTACAGGAGATGACCAGAGACTGCGGACAGTACAGGAGATGACCAGAGACTGCGGACACAGTACAGGAGATGACCAGAGACTGCGGACACAGTACAGGAGATGACCAGAGACTGCGGACAGTACAGGAGATGACCAGAGACTGCGGACAGTACAGGAGATGACCAGAGACTGCGGACAGTACAGGAGATGACCAGAGACTGCGGACAGTACAGGAGATGACCAGAGACTGCGGACATAGTACAGGAGATGACCAGAGACTGCGGACACAGTACAAGAGATGACCAGAGACTGCGGACACAGTACAGGAGATGACCAGAGACTGCAGATACAGTACAGGAGATGACCAGAGACTGCGGACAGTACAGGAGATGACCAGAGACTGCGGACAGTACAGGAGTTGACCAGAGACTGCGGACAGTACAGGAGATGACCAGAGACTGCGGACAGTACAGGAGATGACCAGAGACTGCGGACACAGTACAGGAGATGACCAGAGACTGCGGACAGTACAGGAGATGACCAGAGACTGCGAACACAGTACAGGAGACGACCAGAGACTGCGGACAGTACAGGAGATGACTGCTGACCTTTGGGGAGGGAGGGGGAGCGGGTACCTCAATTTGACAGGTACCCGCTCTTACTTCCGCGGAGTTGTTCTGTGATCTTACCGGTTCCTCTATCCAGCCGCGCGCTGTCTACCCGGCTTCTGTAGTGTGGGCGCTCGGCGGACAGCCGGATGCCCAGTGCGCATGAGCGAGAAGCGCTGCGCTTTGTGATTGGTCCGGCGGCTTCTGGGATCTGTCATGTGACCCAGGTACCGCCTTACCATTCACAAAGAGCACCGCTTCTTGCGCATGCGCACTTGGGACCCGGCTGTCACGCACACTACAGAAGCCGGGAAGACAGCGCACCGCTGGATAGAGGAACAGGTAAGGTCCCACTGCAGAGCTGAGCGGCCGGCCCGGTATTCTGACACGGCGGTGGTGGAAATACCGGACTGGCCACTCCATATTCGCTCCATAAGACGCACTGACATTCCCCCCCCTTTTTTGGGGGGCAAAAAGTGCGTCTTATGGAGCGAAAAATACGGTAGTTTTTTTATCCCCAGTTTAATAGGTTAATCATTCATATTTGGACAACTTTTCTGTTGTAGTTAGGAAGGAGAAAAATAATCATTACCTTAATAACAATTTAAATAGATTTATTCAACTGAAACAATAACATTCCAGCAGATGTGATTTGCTTAAACATCCATGTTTGGTAACTAATTTGGCTAAACAAAATATATATATTTTAGGAAACGTAGACTGTCAGCCCCTTCCTCCTCACACTTAGTTTCACTTTCTTCTTGTGCAGATCTATTCCACTCCAAACAATCAGAAAAATATTGTTTCTATTCTATTTACTGAACTTCTTGAAACTTAGCAGTGAAGGGGCTGATTCTGTATTCATAGGTTTGTAGAAGTTAGGATGAAGGTCTTTTTCTTAACTCTGTTCATGTTATAACATTTTTGCTGTGAAGAAGAGGCATGTGATCTCCGCTGAGTCAAATTCAGTTTTGAGAACTGCAAAAGTAAACCAAACATCTGTGATAATATCTTGTAGGCAGAGAAACTGCCCAATAATCTTACAAAAACCTCTGGAAGAGCATGACATTGTGAATGGATTCATGGAATTTATTTACCAAAAAAATTAAACATATACAGCCTTATTCTACATAATTAAAAAACAAATCTTTATTTCATGATGGAATAACCTTTGGATGGTAATATATTTTCCTCAAAAAGCATTTTATTTAAAAAAATCCGATTTAAATTAAAAAAAAATCCGATTTAAATCAAAAAAATCTGATTTTTTTTAATTTTTTTAAAAAAATCATTGATTTTTATCCACCCTGGTTTAAACTCCCAGAAGGCTCATCGGAGATAGAGACCAAGGGCTGCTCCAAACGCTGTTTCTGCCTTATATCTGCTTCTTCTGTTGTCTAAGCGCCCTCAACTTGACTGCTGGTGATCTCAGATTCTACCCTTCTATCCTAATATCGGTGGGAGCGTTTCTAGTTAGCTTAGTCTGTTTTTGGCCCCATTATTTCTTCATTCAGGCTTTCAGGAGCTTCCTCAACCATTCTGCACAATTCTGTAAGACTTTTATGAAGGTTGGTTTGGATTTCCACTTTCTGAAATGGGTCTTCTGGGGTAAGGTAAAGCGGATTCCCAGCACCAGAAATCCAGTGTGGTCCTATGCTCGTGCTCATGCATGTGTGCATTGTACACATGCTCATGTTTCCAAGTTGAGGGGCAGTGTTAGATATACTGTTTTAGTTCCTCATGAGTGTGTGAGTGCACAAGCATGTGCGTGTATACATGCATGTGCGAATACCATTTAGCGTGCACACTCCCAGTGGACTAATTTAATTGGTCTGTCTGTATGAGCAGTTGCTGAATAGTCTTCAGCTTGTTTCCATGTATTTGAGACCCAATTCTCTGTTCCATGTGTCTCCAGTGGCTTCAAACAACCTCTGTGACCCGTGTGTGGTCCTTGTGCCTCCAGTGTTCCTGGCTCCAAGCATCCTCTGTAACCCCTGTGTGGTCCATGTGTCTCCAGTGTTCCTGGCTCCAAGCATCCTCTGTGACCCCGGTGTGTTCCATTTGTCTACAGTGTTCCTGGCTCCCAGCATAACTGTGACCCCTGTGTGTTCCATGTGTCTCCAGTGGCTTCAAGAAACCTCTGTGACCCCTGTGTGTTCCGTGTGTCTCCAGTGTTCCTGGCTCCCAGCATCCTCTCTGACCCATGTGTGTTCCATGTGTCCCCAGTGCTCCTGGCTCCAGGCATCCTCTGTGACACCTTCGTGTTTCATATGTCGCTAGTGTTCCTGGCAACAAGCACCCTCTGTGACCCATGTGTGCTCCATGTGTCTCTAGCGTTCCTGGCTCCCAGCATCCTCTGTGACCCCTGTGTGTTCTATGTGTCCCCAATGTTCCCGGCTTCTAGCACCCTCTGTGACCCCTGTGTGTTCCATGTGTTTCCAGTGTTCCTGGCTCCAAGCATCCTCTGTGACCCCTGTATGTTCCAAGTATCCCTAGTGTCCCTGGCTCCAAGCATCCTCTGTGACCTCTTTGTGCTTTATGTGTCTCTAGCGTTCCTGGCTCCAAGCATCCCCTTTGACACATGTGTGTTCCATGTGTCCCCAGTGTTCCCAGATTCAATCACCCTCTGTGACTCCTGTGTGTTCCATGTGTCCCCAGTGTCCCTGGCTCCATTCACCCTCTGTAACCCATATGTGTTCCATGTGTCCCCAGTGTCCCTGGCTCCAAGCAGCCTCTGTGACCCCTGTGTGCTTCTTGTGACTCCCTTTGACCCCTGTGTGTTACATGTGTTCCCGGGGTTCCCGGCTTCAAGCACCCTCTGTGACCCCTGTGTGTTCCATGTGTCCTCAGTGTCCTTGGGTCCAAGCATCTTCTGTGACCCCTGTGTGTTCTATGTGTCCCCAGTGTTCCCGGCTTCAAGCGCCCTCTGTGACCCCTGTGTGTTTCATGTGTCCACAGTGTCCCTGGCTCCAAGCATCCTCTGTGACCCCTGTGTGCTCCTTGTGGTTCCAGTGTTCCTGGCTCCAAGCATCCCCTGTGACCCATGTGTGTTCCATGTGTCCCCAGTGTCCCTGGCTCCAAGCGTCCCCTGGAACCCATGTGTGTTCCATCTGTCCCCAGTGTCCCTGGCTCCAAGCATCCCCTGTGACCCCTGTGTGTTCCATGTGTCTCCAGTGTTCCTGGCTTCAAGCACTCTCTGTGACCCCGTGGTGTTCCATGTGTCTCCAGTGTTCCTGGCTCCAAGCACCCTCTGTGACCCCTGTGTGTTCCATGTGCCTCCAGTGTTCCTGGCTCCAAGCACCCTCTGTGACCCCTGTGTGTCCCATGTGCCTCCAGTGTTCCTGGCTCCAAGCATCCCCTGTGACCCCTGTGTGTCCCATGTGCCTCCAGTGTTCCTTGTTCCAAGCATCCTCTGCGACCCCTGTGAGTTTCATGTGTTTCCAATTAAGGAATAGTATCGCTTCTAATGACACCAACGATGGGTCACAGTTCCTCCCAATGACACAAAAGATGAGGCACAAATCCTCTCAATGACACCAACAATGGTGCCCACTGACACCAATGATAGGGGACAAATACTCCCAATCAGACTGATAACGGGGCACAATTCCCCTCACTGACAACAAAGATGGGGCATTGTTTATTTGACAGAGGTCAGGACCTGTCCTACTCCCAATGGCCACAGTTAGCTGTCTGAAGGACAGACCTCTGGTGTGGACCAACAATTTTAGACCAAGCCTGAGTAACGTTTGTTGACACAGACACTTGTAGTCTTTATCGAGATGCATGCAACAGGGTGACAACTCAGGAGCACAGATGGGAAACCGTTGTCACCCCAGGACAGAGGTCCCAATGGCCACAGTTCGCTGTCTGAAAGACAGACCTCTGGTATGGACCAACAATTTTAGACCAAGCCTGAGTAACGTTTGTTGACACAGACACTTGGGGGTTTATTTACAAAAGCTGGAGAGTCCAAAATCAGACTCCCTTCTGCATAGAAACCAATCAGCTTCTAACCTCAGCTTGTTCAATGAAGCTTTGGCAATGAAACCTGGAAGCTGATTAGTTTCTATGCAGAAGTGAGTCTGATTTTGCACTCTCCAGCTTTAGTAAATAAACCCCTTGCAGTCTTTATTGAGGTGCATGCAACAGGGTGACAACTCAGGAGCACAGATGGGAAACCGTTGTCACCCCAGGACAGAGGTCAGGACCTTTCCTACTCCCAATGGCCACAGTTAGCTGTCTGAAGGACAGACCTCTGGTATGGACCAACAGTTTTAGACCAAGTCTGAGTAACGTTTGTTGACACAGACACTTGCAGTCTTTATCGAGGTGCATGCAACAGGGTGACAACTCAGGAGCACAGATGGGAAACCGTTGTCACCCCAGGACAGAGGTCAGGACCTTTCCTACTCCCAATGGCCACAGTTAGCTGTCTGAAGGACAGATCTCTGGTGTGGACCAACAATTTTAGACCAAGCCTGAGTAACGTTTGTTGACACAGACACTTGTAGTCTTTATCGAGGTGCATGCAACAGGGTGACAACTCAGGAACACAGATGGGAAACCGTTGTCACCCCAGGACAGAGGTCAGGACCTTTCCTACTCCCAATGGCCACAGTTAGCTGTCTGAAGGACAGATCTCTGGTGTGGACCAACAATTTTAGACCAAGCCTGAGTAACGTTTGTTGACACAGACACTTGTAGTCTTTATCGAGGTGCATGCAACAGGGTGACAACTCAGGAGCACAAATGGGAAACCGTTGTCACCCCAGGACAGGAACAAGGGTCTTCTTGGCATTATCATTTAAAGGAAAAAGATTCAAAGTCACTTCTGAACATGAACATATTGAGGCTCATATGAAATTCTGACGACTGGCTTCACATCCACTTTCAACAGTCTAAACTTCAATGGGAAAGACTGGCGTTCCGTCCTCGCTGTGCGGAAGGTGTCATTGAAGGCTCGGCATAGTTGTCGGCGATGTGCGTGCTGCATTCCCGTGTAGTGTAAACTGCACAGCGGGAGCCGGGAAGACAAAAGCTGAAACACCTCCCACACAATCTGATCACGCAGAAACCGCTGTGCCGAGGCAACGTGCCGCGCCGCGCGCTCAGCCATCTCGGCAGGCTTAAGTCTGCTAAAATATTATTATTCCCATTTCACAGTCATGAGCTTCCATTCCGCTCTCCCCTGATTTCTCCTGTCATCACATTCAGCATAATTGCTGCTCTCTGCTGTGCTTCTTGTTTTTTATTATTTCTTTCTTAAAGGATAAACACTCTAAAACAAAGTTTATCCTTTTTTGCTCCTCCCCTGACCTCACCTTACCCCCTCCCCCTTCTTAGGCGTCAATTCGAAGCCTGAGCCTGGGAAAAGGCACACAACCTCCGTGATGAAATTAACTTCACATCAGAGGTCCACCATTAAGTCAGAGTCCTCCTAATATTTCAGAGTCCTCCCAATACAGCAGAGTCCTCCCAATACAGCAGAGTCCTCCCTATACAGCAGAGTCCTCCCAATACAGCAGAGCCCCGCTATATAAACAGAGTCATTCCTATACCTCAGATTCCTTTGTATACATCAGAGTCCTCCCTATACAGCAGAGTCCTCCCTATACAGCAGAGTCTCCTCTATATAAACAGAGTCATTCCTATACCTCAGATTCCTTTGTATACATCAGAGTCCTCCCTATACATCAGAGTCCTCCCTATTCAGCAGAGTCTCCTCTATATAAACAGAGTCATTCCTATACCTCAGAGTCCTCCCTATACAGCAGAGTCTCTGCTATATAAATAGAGTCCTTCCTATACCTCAGATTCCTTTGTATACATCAGAGTTCTCCCATTACATCAGAGTCCTCCCTATACAGCAGAGTCTCCACTATATAAACAGAGTCATTCCTATACATCAGAGTCTTCCCAATACAGCAGAGTCCTCCATATACTGCAGCGTCCTTGTATATAAACAGAGTCATTCCTATACCTCAGAGTCCTCCCAATACAGCCGAGTCCTCCCTATACAGCAGAGTCTCTGAAGTATAGGAAGGACTCTATTTATATAGCAGATTCCTTTGTATACATCAGAGTTCTCCCAATACATCAGAGTCCTCCCTATACAGCAGAGTCTCCACTATATAAACAGAGTCATTCCTATACATCAGAGTCCTCCCAATACAGCAGAGTCCTCCGTATACTGCAGCATCCCTGCTATATAAACAGAGTCATTCCTATACCTCAGATTCCTTTGTATACATCAGAGTTCTCCCATTACATCAGAGTCCTCCCTATACAGCAGAGTCTCCACTATATAAACAGAGTCATTCCTATACATCAGAGTCCTCCCAATACAGCAGAGTCCTCCGTATACTGCAGCGTCCCTGCTATATAAACAGAGTCATTCCTATACCTCAGATTCCTTTGTATACATCAGAGTCCTCCAAATACAGCAGAGTCCTCCCTATACAGCAGAGACCCCACTATATAAGCGGGGTCATTCCTATACCTCAGATTCTTTTGTATACATCAGAGTCCTCCCAATACAGCAGAGTCTTCCCTATACAGCAGAGTTCTCCCTATACAGCAGATTTTAGCAGGGCAGAGAAGACAAGACACAATGCAGAGGATTAACCCCTTAGGTTCCACAGTGAGTATAACAAGCATGCTTTACTGCATATACAGACTGATTGTACTGTTGTGGGTTTAATAACAGTTTAAAGAGAGGGGGTTTGATTTACTAAAGGCAACTAGACTGTGCACTTTGCAAGTGCAGTTGCTCCAGAGCTTAGCAAATGAGGTAAAGCCTCACTTTGCAAAGAATACCCAATCACATGCAAGGAAAAAAAACAAACAGCCTTTTTGCTTGCACATAATTGGACGATGGAAATCAGGAGAGCTTCTGCTCATTTACTAAGTTCTGGAGCAACTGCTCTTTTTAGAGTGCAACTGCACTTTGCAAAGTGCACAGTCTATTTGCCTGTAGTAATGTGAGATGGAAAGTAAATTAATGGAAGTAAATTAATGTTTTGACTGACATTCTGTGGTTTAGCCACAAGATGTCACTGTTTTTCTAACACAGCCTCAGACTGCATAGATATTTGTATATTCATGAAGAGGTGGAGTTTCTCACACAGAGTTGGAGTGAACAGGAAGAGGAGACTGCAGCCATGTTTTGAACGATGCTGAACGAAGGGGCCGTGTGAGCTGAGAATCCGATGACATCCAGGTGTGGGAGCTTCCCTCGGTTACCAGAGCTGAAGCTAAGTGAAGCTGATTGTGTCCAAGACCCTGATCCTGTTCAGAGAAAGGAAGATTGCTGCCAGTAATGCTCATAAGAGCAGAGGAACAACACAGCATACACTGCAATACTGCAAGCTTGTTGGAGAGACATTTGTTCTGTTCAGAGTCACCAGCGGATGAAAAGCAGACCCGGGTTGGTAAGATTGTGCACGCACTTCATTTCAGTGTTGGTGCCTAGAAACTGATGCCAGGCCTATAGTTAGTTAGTTAGGGTCTCTGTTTGTGTCAGGCCACAAGTGTTGTTACCGATTATTGGAAGGACTCCACAACTTAAAGTGACATTTCACATTGGAGAGCTGATAAAATCCTACAAACTCAAGCCAGACGGGCGTTTTGCTCAGAAGGAATACTCCGGTACATGCTACAGGACCAGTTATGGGAGGGGGATTACTGTAGATTTGTGTAAGATTGTAAGTTGTTGTGCTGCACCGCAGGCTAGCCCATACCATACACCCATACACTGATTCCTGCTCTTTTAGGGTAATAACGGGTAAGGTGTGGCAGCTTAGTTGTGCCCCCCAGTAGGTAAATTACGTCACTTTCTACCTTCATCCATCAGGAGGTGCCGTGCTGTGCAGCACAAGGGTCTCAGCCTCTGGGCTAGTTGTATGTAAATTTATTGTATGTTTCCAGCATTTGTGGTTGTGTTTATTTGCCACATCTAAGTAAAATTCTGTTGTGGCAAAAGCTGGTGTTGGGGTTGCTTTCCTCGTTCGTGACTTCACTGTATCCTGGGGAGCCCACCCCGGTACACGGCTTACAGTAAGTCAACCCCATTGTTTCATAATTCGCTTTTGCGTTTTCCTACAATGGTCTCTCCACCCTTCAAGGCCAGTACACGAAGGGTTAACAATGCATTTTATTCTGAGCCTGCATTAAATGAAGAAAATCTGTACGTGACTTATGTCCTAAGAGTAATGTATTGTGCCATCTCTCTTCGATTTCGCCTCGTCTCTACAGGCGGTCCTTGCCT